>NW_025953050.1:232926-285042 GCF_022478825.1 Daldinia caldariorum | reverse complement strand
TGTCGCTCCCCGTCGTCTTCAACAAAACACCCCCCCACCACCACCAACACTCCCCACCCGTACTCCCCTCATCACCCCCCATACAGCTCCGCTATAACCCCCCCCCCCCCCCCCCCCCCCCCTTTTTTTTTTTTTTTTTCATTTCTTCTCGGGACCCTAGGTCAAGTAGGTTAGATACCTTAGGTACCTAACCTATCTACCACACGTGGCCATTGTATTAGATTTGGGGGTCGTTCGTAAGCTGGTCTATATCAGTGTAGTTTAGTTTAGTCAGTGTCCATCTATGGGAATTCGTAAGCTCGAGGTACATTTATTGGTTCATTAGTTTCTGATGTTTAGGTGAGTTTGAAATATAGAAAGGTATATATGCGAGTCATGACGGGAAGACAGGTATCTGGGTAGAGGATGAGAGAAGGGACGTCGATAATTCGGCCTCAGGATTAGGGAACAACCTAAAGCGGCTTGGAGGACCGGGTGTTGGGAGGGAGGGAGAAATGCCTTACTTAGGTACCTATCTGGTAGGTAGGAGATGAATAGGTAGGTACTGTTGGCGCAGCATCTGCAGATGAGGACGTCCATACGTACACGTCTAATCCACAGCGTCGGTAGATGGATGATGCAGATGACGCTATATGGATCCGATCCGATACGATGCGATCTGATACGATCTGATACGATACATATGATGAATACCAAGATCTACGAGTACCTTAGGTGGGTAGTCATCAGGAACAGGAAGCTAGTGTATAAATGTCTAACCCGGTAAAAACATGATATCATCAAAAAAATAATCGAAAGAGACATGAAATATCATTAGAATCGCTTATTATGAGGTGGTAATACCACTCATGGTCAGATAGACTGTAATAGCACTTGTGCTATTAAGAAATACACTTTTGGCTCAGCGGTGTATCTGTCACTTATTTACAGAAACAGAGTCTATGCTATACTTTGCTGGGCATTACAAAAACAATAATAAATATATCAAAAAGGCCAGATTCTTGTCTTTTTTTTTTTGTACAATTTAATAATTCTCTCACAGGCTATATCTCCATGTAAACTATACACAAGCACAGGGCCTTGGCTCTTTGCTTAAGTACCTTTTAGCCCTCTATGAATAGATCGCGTAGGAGAGAGATTAGCTGTTAGATACACGCCTCAGACCTAGATAGATACAAAGACCTCCTCCCTCCTCTTCTCATTATATCGCACAACCACAACCACAACCACAACGCAAACTTTATTGCATCACATCTCTCTCTTCTTCTCTCTTCTTCTCTCTTCTCCTCTTTCTCCTGTTTCTCCTCTCCTCTCTTCTTTCTCCTTTCTCCTTCCTACAACAACTCCTCGCTCTCGCTCAAGTACGCACTCAAGCTCGAGCTCGATCGATAACGAAACCAAACAAACAAAAAAAGCTAGATTCAGAACGCAGCGTCGGGAGCAGAGCCAGTCGCCATCGCCTTTTGAGGATGGAGATTCTAGTGGTATCATGCAAAAAAAAAAGAATAAAAATAAAAAAAGAACGGACGATGAAAAGGGAGACAGCCGGAAAGAAGATGAAAGGTAAAAAAAGTTAAAAACAATGAAGATTTTGCTGCTGATGATGAGTGTCGAGAAAGTTATCGAGGCACCGCCTATCTCTAATAGGGACGCCCAACGTCCGAATCGATGATGTACAGCAATGCTATAATTATTCCAAAAGTCGAATATAGAACGTTATATGTATGTCCATTGTGATAAAAAATAAATAAATAAATACCGGCCGGCTGAGCCTTTCAAATACGAAGAGGGGGTTTTGCAACTCGTGTTGCGGTGGTAAAAGAGAAAAATATAATATATCCATAGGTGTATATTGCTGGGCCGCGCCTAGGCAGCTTGTAGGTAAATGACGTCTGAACGAATGTGCGCTTTTCCGATTGACCCTTTTTTTCCTTCTTCTCCCGCGGGCGTTGTGAAGACTCGTCTATATCTCTGGCCTAACCTCCGAGTCCAAATCCAGAACTTTTGCTCCTTAAATGAGATTGGGTATAAGCGAAGGTCATGAACGGTTTCGTAAGAGTATCATTAGTTTGGCGGGAAATCAAAAGCAAACACCAGTCTTGAAAATATATGAAAGGATCTATTTAAACGGCTGGTTGTTGTTGTTGTCTCCCAAGTTCAGCCAGCTCAAATCGTTTGAGTTAGACGCCGTAGCTACCTGTGGCGGCTGAGAAGAGATACCCGTGGGAGGTCCGCTTGCACCGGGAGGCCCGAGAACAGTCTGATAGACGCTCTGACTATAAGTGCTACTGGGAGCCCGCACGTCGCCCCAAGCCTTTTTCATCGTCGTCGGATCCCAAGTATCGTGAACACTAGGCGGGATGCCGCTAGAATAACCGGAAGATGATACAGTAGATATGGGACGTTCTATTTGGCCGGACAGTCCCTCTCCGATGTGAAGGTTGTGCTGGGAAATTGTTGGGCTGCTCGAGTTGACGTAATTCAATTCGGCTCGCCCTTGTGGGACTTGCAAGGACGGCACGGATAGGGCTGGTACAGTCGCGGAATCCTGAGTTAGACGATTTTTGTTCGAATAGAAAGAGCTGGGCTCCGAACCATTTCCATGCTGCGAGTTGCCATTCCCGAGGCCAAAGACGGAAAGCGCGCTACCACCGGACCAGTAACGATTCCAGCCAGAGCTCCTCCTCATCGTATCATCTCCACTGTCTGGTGCAGCTGGTCGAGGTCGCGGTTTAGGTTCGCTCAAATCGGCGGCGAAGGCCACACCCTTTTCATCCCTCGAGAGGAAATCTGGCTCTGGACCTTCCTGAGGCTGTGGTCGACCAATAGTGCTCTTGAATTGCTTATTAAAGATGCTGTTGGTAGAGTTACGCTTCATTTCGTTGTTTCCTTGAGGCTGCATGGCGGACTTCGGTACCTTGCCCATCAAGATAGCCATTGACGAGAATGAACCTACTGAGTCCTGCGGGACATGCCCTTTGAAGTGCCCACCCGGGTCCTTTGCGAATTCCTGGTCAAATCCGCTCTTCTCGTCCGATATTCCCCTGTCCATTGGCGCATGTCCTGCATCAGCATGGTTCTGACGCTTCCGAAGGTGCTTCATCCAGAACAACAAGCACATTAAAACAAACGCGAAACCGAAGATAGTTCCAAGTACTATTCCTAATAAAGTTGTTGGCTCGAGTGAGTTGTTCTCCGCTTGAGGTGCAGGAGTAGGCGTAGGGGTAGCACTGATGGCATCAGTAGTAGCAGCGACGATAGGATCCGAGGTCGAGGTCGAAAAGGACGTGGCAGTGCTAGAGAAAGAGGAAGATACCGATGATGATGATTCAGGTGTCGACTGGATAGAGAAACCCTTTTGCTGTCCAAACACGGCTGTTGCGTTTTTCCAAGTGTTCTGCTTCGCATTGAACATGCACAATACCTCATCGTCGTTTCCACCCGATATTACCACCAGACCATTCGAATCGGTAGCTATGGAGTAGTCATTCCGTGTGCTACGCGGCGCTAAAGTCGAGTTGTATTTCGGCCAGTTGTCCTCAGTAAGTGCTCGCTTCTCAATAGCAGCATCGTTGCCCTCCTGTAAATCACGACTCGAGACAGATTCTCTGACTGGGGCCGCGCCGGCTATAGGGAGGCCGCCACCAGTCGACAACATGGTCCTGTTAACAGTGTTTGGGGAGGTGCTCATATCAAACGTATAAAGATGTTTGCTACCATCATCGCCGTCTATAATAGCAGCCTTGACGAAAGTGGAGTTCTTAGGCAGCGGCTCTGCCAAAGTTATGCCTGGATCAATCCATGAGGCGACCGGATCGAATAGCATTACTCGCGTGTTAGTTGGGTTACCACCGAGCATGACTGCTTGTGTGTCCGACCATGGAAGAATTATTGGCGCGATTCCTGGCGGAGAGAGGGTCGATTGAAAGGCCAACACCTCGTATGGTTCAGATGCCCCAACGGTGAAGGTTTGGGAAGACAAACTTGGGTTTCCATCAGTAGAACCTGAGTAAACCAAAATCGAATCGCTGCCCTGGATATACGCGGCGCTATGGTATACCCGATTCTGCGTCACGTTCACTTCCGGAGCTATAGCTTCCCATTTCTTGGTTTTATACGTGAACTTCTGGAGACCCGCGTAGTCAGACGACTTCGACTTTCCGCCAACGACGAATAGTGCGGCCTTCGAGGAATCTTTCGGCGTCGTTCCAACACAAACACCACCTTCCACCGAGTGTCCACTAGCTAACTTTTCCCATTGCGCCCCATCTTCTAGTTTTAACGACTCGAATCCAGCGGACGAGTACGAGTATAAAGTATTATCGAATATGACGCTGCATGCGCCTTTTAACGGCAACAGCGGTTCAGGAAGTGACATGGTATGATATAAAACTCCAAACCCAATGCGATGACTCCGAGTAAATGAGCGACAATAAGACCAAATACAGTGGCCTCCAGATTACGGTCGCTTTTCAAAAGGTCATGATCATCTGTTAAATGAGTGTGGAAGGGGGTTTTTGGTGGATGTTGGAATTGGATATCGATATCGTGTTTTAGTTAGAAAAGCGTGGCACGATGTCTGTAATAATGCCCGTCAGAGGACAATCGTGCAACACTGTT
Source organism: Daldinia caldariorum (assembly GCF_022478825.1). Lineage (NCBI taxonomy): Eukaryota > Fungi > Ascomycota > Sordariomycetes > Xylariales > Hypoxylaceae > Daldinia > Daldinia caldariorum. The sequence goes on along the minus strand of NW_025953050.1, from coordinate 280,422 downwards.
GAAACCAGATAGTGATCTCTCGATCGTAAGAAGTTGATGACGAAGAAAAGACCAAACTGGCTTTACTAAGAGAACTGCTAGAGTAATCCGATATCCAAGGCAAATATGAACCTGCCACTATCGAGTTTATTGGCTGTGGCTTTGCGATATAGCAAAGCTGACTCGATGGCAGAAAGGCCCGCCCACGTAGGACAATATGATCTGCAGAACAAAGTTTGGTGGTTCCTAAGAAAAAAAAAAAAGATGTTTCCGTCCCGTAGTGAATGGAGAAAAGAGAGCGAGAAGATGGGTGGAAACGGATGATCTCTCTCCTGACGGGCGCGGTGTCGCAGAGTTGTCAAGGTATGTCAAACCCTGGCGGATCAATATACGTCTCCGGCAGATCTAAGTTAATTAGTTTTTAGTTGCTTTGGCTAAAAGTGTAACCGACTTTCGCAAGTAGGATGGGTATTTTAGATGTGCTACAATGTCGAAATATTCATGCGGCAGACTAGGCGTAAAAGGGGAGGTTTAGAGAAAGATTATGGAAAAGCGACGATTAGAGCGCTGGTAGGTTAAGACGCTGACGAGCGAATCCTGGGCGAGCGAAGGATGAAGGAAGACAATGAGAGGATACCGCAGCGATGGGATGGTATGGTCCCGAAAAAAAAAGAGAGGCAAGCTGCAGCAGCGAGAGTGAGAGAGCAGGGCTTCTCAGCGAGCTACTCGAAAGAGAGAACGTGTGTAAGAGAGCGAACGGGAGTTACAGCGAGAGAGTTACGGAATACAGTGAGAGAGAGGGTTACACTCTCTGTTTGCGGTTGAGCGTTTGGATGAGAAGGACGGGAATAGGACAGGGGAAAAGGACAGGGGGGTTCCTGGGCGAGTGTGGATCTGCCATCTCCTGATCGAATAGGAACATGGCAATGTTCAGGGGACAGGCGATTGAAAGGTAACCCCGTTGAGATAGCGTCAGGTACCCTTCAACGGCCAAGATACGAATAAGAGATACCTAGGCCTCGGTACGTGCAATTATTACCTAGGTACCTCCTACCTAATGTACCCTGTGGCTGGGCGTGTAAAGCGTGCCATAGATGGGTGGGTCCAGTACTACGCGTGAAGTTCAGTCAGTGGTTGCAACTTGCAAGCACAAATAGGGGTAGACTTTTCTCTTTTGTCACCCCTGTCTGATACGACCAGACCTACCTAATGGTGGAGAGACTTTCTCGCGTGGTTGTGGGTTTTCTGAGTGAGCGAAGGATCCCAAAGAGCAGCAGTAAATTAGCATCGTTTCGCTCAGTCCGAGGTTTTGTCTGTCTCTCTCGACGAGGCTATTCGCAATAATTAATAGTGGTAGTAGTATTATTATTAGTTACTGTGCACCCTTAGGTACCTAGGTAGGTATATGATGCATGCATGATATGTAAAATACTGGGTAAAATATTGAGGGGGCAGTCAGAATCAAAATCAAAACCAAAAGCGACTGGGTAAAACGAAGGATGGAATTGTCCAATGGAACCAAACTGTCATTGCGTGTTCTCTGGATACGTCGTCTCTTACAAATGAACCTTACCTAATGACGTTAGTATACCACGGACACTAAACCAGTCCAAGAAGGCGTGCATATGTGAAACTCTAACCCCACCAAGTACCAAATTTATAGTGCTGTGCCTGTATGCATAGTACAAGTATGTACTATGTAGGTCTAGGTATGTATAATGCATGCAGTGCTTTGCATGGCGCCAGGCACTTCCTGTGCGACACTCCATTGGCCCCTAAAGAAATCCGGTAGTATCTGGCAGAAATCGCTACCGATTAATTCGTCGCTTTTTTAATCTTGTATTTCGCTTCTAATGCACATATCCGGGAGGGTTCTTGCTTTTGGTACTTACTACCTACCTAATGCAATAATTACCTTAAGCACCTTTGCTGAATTATGCTGCATTTAGTTTAAATGCCTCTTGTTTCCTAGTCCAATACAACACAAAGTCCCATTCACTTTACGATGTTAAAACGTCAATAATAATGAGAGAAAAAAAAGATGACGAAATTGATCGAGTCCCAAGGACAAAAGCGAGCCGTGCCCAGAAAAGATGTTTGCTTCAGAAATATTATCACAAGATGGTTTGTCATGTTTGCTCAAATGACCCTAAACATGCAACGACCTTACTGCTATTCTGGGCTAAGACGCCATGTCTCACCTTTAAAAACAAGTTACGCTGACGAGATCAGTGCTTAGGGTAATAAGGCAGTTATAGAAAAAAAAATCGCGGTACAATACTTTATTTCGTCTTAACCTGCATAAAGAAGTACCTAAGCTTTCAGCGACGATACTAATATTTTCAATATTGGATTGGAACGTACCCATGTTGAGGGAATAAACGATGGTCGCAATGCAGAGATGGAGACAAATTTATTAGAAAGGAAAAGAAAAGAACCGGGGCATGTCGTCATCCCGTCTGCCCGTATTGATTTTTCTTCCAACAGCATTAGGTAATCGATCTCTACCGGGGGGGCCACGAAAATCTTACAGGGGTTGAGAACAGACAGACTTGATTGAACTTTTTCAAGTATCCAAGTCAGTTCAATTGATTTGATTTGACTTTGACGGTGTTTATCAAAGTAAGTGAGTGGTTTGTTTATCAAAAACAGTTGCTAACAACCCTTACAATAAGTCTACTACTTCAATTTTGACGCGGTGGCCCCGGCCGCGCCTTGATGGACTCAGCTCACGCGGCACTTTGACGAAATACTGCGCCTGCAACACCTTAAAGCCTGCTTTTGGACAGGGCGATGCTGTACAAGTATATTAAAAAGGCGCAAGGTGAGATGAGGATATATTATACTACCTAAGGATGATAAAAGATTGATGTGTGTCTTGCGCGTTGTTGTCGTGTTTCTTGATAGCGTTATGTTGTTACGTGTTCATAGTAACTCCTTCAACTTATGCGCCCGAAGAAATCAACGGTCCGGCCGACGAAGTAGTTTTTGGTAGGAGAAAATCACGAATGTGGTAGAAGGATGTTTTGAAAGGATAAAAGTCTTAAAAGATGTAGTGGACTGTAGGTGGCTAAAAAAAAAAGTCAGGACGATAGTAAGGAGTTTGACGATTATGCGAAGTTTGAAAGGCGTAATTATCTTGACGAGCGACAGTAAATGTTTTGACAGTTGCGCGAAATTTGAAAAAAATACCTAGCATAAGGTATCTAGGTAGTATCAGATCGGCAAGTATTAATCTGTTCAAGAATGACTATCAACGCCCGCCCTGCTTGAGTCTCAAGGCGCGAAAGGCTCTTCACATGCGGGTAGCCCTCTCCCATTTCTCCGCGTGTCTCCAACTATAGTCCCCTAATCATTCTATTTTGTTAGCAGTCTAGTAGCCTAATAACCAAATATCCCATCAAACCTCACTTATTGTACCAAAGCTCTGTTCACATAATTCGATATTTCAAGGATAAACCGTTGGGATGGGGTTGTTGAATTTAAACACGTTCTGGGGATCCCAAATTGCCTTCATCGTAGCAAGACGAGGCAACTTACTAGCCCCATATCTAGACTCTAGCGTCTCGTCTCCGTGTGCAGAGTTAATGTATACAGCTAACTCAGGATACCCTGATGTGGCGGCCAGGTCTCTGCGAAGATCTTTCGCTAGCGTTTCCACTGCTTGTTCAGTGTTGCTTGTGTCGTCTTTCCATGTAAATAAAAGGTCTCTGGATTATCAGGTTAGTAAACGATTTGTTGCAAGTCTTGAACTTTAAAAAATATATATATACATACAAGATGGCAATCGTGTCGCGCCACGGATATGCTGTTTCGTCGTCTGGTACGGCAAGAGCCGCTTGGTTAGGATACATAGACATTTGCAGTAGGCATTCACGCCCTGCTGGCGTTTCCTCGTAGAAATTAGAGAGCCTTTCAAAAGAGTCCTTGTACGTCGACGTGGATAGGTTGCGGGCATTGATTGTGTAAATATCCTGAACCGAGCCTCTCTGGCATTGGTAGTAATCTGAGCCACCGCTTACAGATTGTATAACCTTGTTCCATCCATAGGTAACTTCACTAGTGATGGTTGGGTTAAGGTCATATATCGACTTCATAGCATTGCGGGCTTCCGTTTCGGGACCGAAATACGTCCAGATAGACCTCAATTGAACCTTGACAGGAAAGCAATATTAGTTAGGCTCTCTCCTTAGCTTACTGAGGTGCGACAACTTACAGCTTCGGTAGTCGAGTTAAATGCGATAAAAGTGAAGATAGCTAATTCCTTCGGCAGCTTCCCTCCATCGTATTGCTCTAATATGTCAAAGTAGGAATGGTTTAATTTGTTCGGGATTATAGATTCGAGAACGAATACCTGACCATTATTGACTTGTTTTTGAAGCTGGTAAGTTGCAGATAGGACAATGCCGAAGTTAGCCCCGGCGCCACGGAATGCCCAGAACAGGTCTGGATTCGAACTCTTCGACACCTCAATTAGGGTACCATTGGCAGTAACCACGTGCAGTGAAAGTAGTGCGTCGATCACTAGGCCGTGAACGCCACCCCATGGCCCTAAACCGGGGCCAAGAGATACGCCTACCATACCAGGACAAGAACAAGTGCCTATTTCTATATAAATAAGTCAGTCGAATATATACCTAAGGTAAACCTTTCACCGGTTGACACCCTTATGCATTTCATACTGGGACGTATCGGATGGTACGCACGGATTTCATACCCAGCATCGAAAACAGGAGTCATATATATCACTTAACGTGACGGCACCTCCGATAGTAAGGGTGCCACGATGTTGATCCACCCTGATCGTGTCAAATTGACCTAGATCGATTGCCAGGCCGTTGTTCAAGGCACCTAACGTTGTGGTGTAGCCATGGCGTCCGCCCGTGGCTAGAAATGGTATTCCATTAGATGTGGCAAGCTTGACCTGTCTTTCGTTGAGCATTTATATTCCCCGTGAACTGATTTTCTAACATACAGCTTGAATCACATCAGCCTCCGTGGCTGGGCTTACGGCAACAGCGTAGGTTGGCTGGTGAAATGTAGACCACCGTACGGTAGCATTGGTAAAACTGTCGGAGCCAGGAAACGAGACTGTAGTATTGATAGACCAATGGGCGCCTGTGAAGATGGTCTTTATATCATGTCTTCCTAGAAGAGTCTCGTGGGCTATAGTGGAGGCGAACCTCCCTAGAAGAGTAAGAAAGACAGTGAGCTTCATTGCGAAACGTGATGGTAGCAAGAGTGAGCCCGAAATTTCCTGAAAGACCTTTAAAGGGAAATTATAAATAGGGTTTTCGATAAGATCGTAAATACTATATGAAATCATACAGAACGAGAGAGAATATGAGAAAACTTCGGACGACATAGAGCCTTATATGTTAGGATATACGTTAGTTTGTGAACTGGGGTAGATATTCTCCTGACCTTCGGCTTAAAGTCCCATTATCATACCTTCCGCCATTCCTGCAGATGGCTCTAAAGTCACACGACGGAAAGGGGTAAAGGCATAATGTAGATGTAGGTAATGAAAATAAAATCTCGCCAACGCTAAAGGGGCCGCTCTGCCGAAGATATCTGAGTAGTATTAGGTACTTCAGAATACTCCAGTACTACTATGCCAAAGACCGGAATAAATGTCTTATTTCTATAAATAGGTGGCCTCAGTTGGAAGTTATCTGAACTAACTAATATCTGAGTTAACATGCGGCTGGTACAGTGTAAACAAGCAGATGTTTTATTACGACGTTAGGTATCACGGATGCGATGCACAGAATTTTAGGTGCGGGTTTTGGCCCCGGCATAGTAGGCAACAATATCTTTCTGGTAGGCTTATCTTAGGTAGGCAAAAGTAAATTTGTCTTACATACATGTACATAAGAGATGCAGTGATAAAAGCAATTAGGCGCCGTGGTTAACCTACCTAAGATTAGGTATTTGCCGTGTACTCGACTTAAGGAGGTATGGAGGAATAATTGGGGGTAACGCAAGGCGCGGTTCTGGCGTTCAGCTGAAGTTGTCTACATGCAGGTAGGTACCTAAGGTAGTTACAAGTAGTTCTGCATTATTACCTAGGAGGTAGGTAAGTGTTTTAATACAGTCGCCTGATATTTACATCGACTTTCATCGTTGGTAATAGCCAGGTATAGCCGAGTAAGCAGGAAGAAACATAAGAAAATAAATTTCTAGCCGAGGTAATGAGTGTATTAACCTCTTTAACTACTTCCTAGGTATTTACCTACTATGTGTATGATATTCTAATTATTTGAAGTTTAGCATTTATTATCCATCGATGTATGCAAATTGGTGTGTCTCAGATATACCGTGTGATGGCTGTCTAGGGCTGAGTAAAACATACCTAATGTAACCAATGACGAATGAAGCGACATTGTGGTTGGCAGGTCCTATGAATGTTTCTCTCTATCTAGTTCTAGAATAATAATTGACGTATGAATCAAAAGGTTCGATGAGATAGGTGGCATAATACAGATACCAGAGAGGTAACAATTATGCAACAATGGGAAATTACCTAGCAGCGGCTTTCAAACAGTCTTCTCATTAAAACTGTCCTCCACAAGTTGCACAAGAGCTCGAATATCTTTCTGTGAACCGAGAAGATCGAGAAAGGATACATCAACCCGAAAGGTATTCCAGAACCACAACCGCAACTCGGCTGCCATCATGCTGTCCACGCCGAACTGTGATAGGGGTTTTCGGTCGTCAATCTGGTCAGCTGCTGCAAGAATCATGCTCGAGAATCGCTTCTTCACCAAGCGCATAGTAGCCTCTTTTAAGGTGAGAGTCCCAGCTTCTTGCGCGAAAGGAAGTTTGAAGCTGGGTGGTAGCTGATTGAACCACGAGGAGGCACCTTGTATTTCTGATGAACCAGTTTGGTTGGCCATAGACGCTGGCGAATTCCGTGTCTCGGCAGCGATTGCCGAAGCCAGACGGCTCATGCGGAGATCTTTAATTGACTCGAAGCTTGCATAGAAACCTTGGGCCATCAACTTACGAAAGTTGAACGGCTCAAATCCTGTCAGAATATGAGGCTCTATAGGTCCGGCTTCGGCATTTCTCCCAGATAGAGCCATATCTATGACCTGCAGGAATTCAGCTTCGTCCAGAGGTTGAACCCCTTTTCTTAGCAGCATGGCCTCGATTTCTGGATTTTCGTGCAGATATCCCACTTCTGAGATCATCCCGAGCCCAACTGACGTGGCCGGTTTCCCCTGTGCCCTCCGCCAGTGAGCAAAAGCATTTAGGAAGCTATTTGCTGCGCAATAGTTGCTCTCTGTGGGGGTACCGATACTACCTGACATGGAGGACAGCATTAGGAAAAAGTCAAGTTCTTCATTCTCTAGGGCGTGATGCAGATTCCATGTCCCAAGGCACTTCGGTTGGATCGCTGTTTGCCAAGCTGTATGGCTCATCCGGCTAAAAAGCGCCTCGCGTAGTACCATAGCAGCTTGGAAAACGCCGCCAATATTTGGGCCTGCCTCTTTACAAGCCACAATTGCCCTATCTACATCAGATCGGTTTGAGACATCGCCTCGTATCACCGTCACGAAGGCGCCCATGGCTTGAAGTCGCTTTACATGAGCTTGTGCGCTTGGTTTGTCGCATCCAGATCTTCCGAGAAAGCAGAACTTGCGTGCACCTCGAGATATCATCCATCGACTGAGGCTCCGTCCGAGGCCTCCGAGGCACCCCACGAGGAGGTACGACTTATCCGAGTCAAAAATGGTGAGATATGGAGCAGGTACGATCTCCCCATCGCTGTCAGTAAAACAAAGCCGGGTGGATTGTGAAAGAGGGCTTTCGACTTACGGGTATATTGCTGTTATGATTTTCGAGGGACACGACTACTTTTCCTATTCGATCCTTTGTTGAAAAGTATCGGAAGGCTTCGTAAGTCTCTGCAATATCAAACTTCGTTATTGGCGCTGGCTTAATTTGCCCAGACCGATATAGCTTGACTATCTCCTTGATCTTGCTACGATATGATATAACCCCAGTCAGATATCTTCCGATCGCGGGATCCATTGAGTCGAGCGGACAAGGGCGACTTACCTATTCCAAATACTGTGATAGAATTCATCTGTATGCCAATACAGCTCTGTCAGATCGAACGCCGTGAACGTTGAATTCTTCAAAAACAGATGCATATTCAGTTGACCTGCATCAACAATCTCACGCTTTCCGACTTCCACAAATCTTCCAAATGGTGCGATGCATTCCCAACTTGCATGCATTAGCTCACCAGTGAGCGAATTGATAACGACATCGACACCTTCGCCCGTAATTTTCTTGATACCTCGAAGAAAAGACACGTCACGCGAAGAAAATATGTGCGTATCCGGGATGCCAAACTCCGATGTTATAAATTCCCGTTTCGCTTTGGAGCTCACAGTGGTATAGATAGTGGCACCGATCCTCTGTGCAATGGTAATGAGAGCCACGCCCAGTGCGCCAGCACCTGAATGTATCAAAATCGACTCTCCCGATCTGAGACTTGCTCGATCGTCCAGGGCGTATAACGCTGTAGCATAAACGACTGGGAGACTTGCCATGATGGAGAGATCCTCACCAGGAAGAAGTTTATGGACAGCCCACTCTGGAACACGTTCCAATGTTGTGAAATGATTTGGTGCCATAACGACAACTTTGTCCCCGACCTGTATGTTGTTGACCCCTGGTCCAATATCTGCCACAATACCACTGAACTCGCAAGCTGTCGTTGCATCTTTCGTCTCTGTACGCCCATATAATGTATATATGTCTTTAGCATTGAGACTGAAGGCTTTGACATCAACGTCAATAAACCCAACAGGAAGAGGACTTGGCGGTTCACACAGCTGTTGGTAGTAGAGGGTGTGCAGAAGTCCAGGTTTACCGATAGATAGCCGTATTGGTAGATCATTTGCTGGACATTGAGCTTTTTCTTGGCTGTACCGTCCTAACCGGTGGCTAAACAGCGTGTTTAGTTCCGTCTCTGGAACAAAGCGACTTATGTGGAGTAGACCATCCTTTTGAACAAGCTCGCTATCTATGGAATCGGTGCCATCACTCATCAGTAAGCATCTGGTAACATTTTCGCAAGTGAGATCTATCATCGCCGAGGAGTCGCTGAGTGGCCCTATGTCAAGGACCGAGAAGCGCAGGGACGGCTGTTCCAACATCAGTGTACGAGAGAGTCCATGGCATAGCGCCATGTTTGGGTCCGGCAACTCTAACATATTGGCGCCAATGAGCCATAGCATATCTGTTACGGTAGTCGTAATTCTCTGAAGAGATCGCATGTCCTCTTCTGACATACTAGCAAGAAACTCATGTTCGACTTCTAGCATAGAGATGAAAATTGTCTTCTCAGTGAATTTGACTTCATTAATACGACCAAGTGATATCGTTTTCACCTCGAAGCCGGCGCTCCTCTGTAGATGGCCTGCAACAGCAGCCGCCAGTGTGAGGATCAACTGAGAAGGCTTGTGGAAAACAATAATTATGTCTCTGTCTTCCCTAGACATGCTTCCATATGGGCGCATTGCAAGCGAAACATGTTTGCTGACGTCGGTGACAATAAGTGAGGTGGTGTGTGACAAAGCAAGTGCCTCTTCTGACGTTTGGTATACGATAATCCCACTACCAGGAGCAGGAGAAAGCAACCCGTCCAAGCACTGCGTCCAATATTTTTGTAAGTCAGGGACGTTTAATAGAAGAACCAAGTCAAATGGCCCATCTACGTCCTCTGGCAGTTGGACTTGTCCTGTATTGTCGAGTAAGACGGTATGAAAACAATCACACTGTGGGAATTCACCGTCCGCTTCTAAGACAAGTAACCGTCTTCTGGCCGCTTCACACTCTCCAACTATCTTGAGTACTCGCATATCTGGGTTCTTATGCCCTGCAAGGTCAAGTAGGACTTTGACCGCTGTAAAAGCCTCATCTCCTACAGTATCGAGAGAGCCATTTCTCGCAACATTAGCAATGTACTTGTTGATTTGCCTTTTGGAATTTGAATGCAATCTGGTAATGTCTGGTTTCCAGCGAGCGCAGAGCATCGGGTGTCGTAGGATGACCGAACCATTTGAGGACAAGGCATCGGTCGTTCTGGACGTATATAATGACAATCGAACACCCTTGAAGTCAACCAATGGTTGACCGTCAGGATCTCTAAGTGTACTGTCTATTTGCATGGTGGAGACTCCAGTCTTACAGGAGTGTGTGTGGATAGGGGCATCATAGTCTAAGCTTTTATGTCCTGGCACCCAAACTCGGGCTTGAGATATGAAGCTCAAAAGATAGGCCCGAAGAGAGGAAACGTCACCTCCTGTACTCCCGATTATGGCCGCTTGTAGGCAAGCATCAATTGTAATGGGGTGAATAGGATAATCAATGGCATTAGGCCCTTCGGCAGCGGAAGGTGTGAGTTTAGTAGTGCAGACGCTCTTCGGTGTTTTTCTGTTGCCATCAGTGCTTAGGCTGATTAAGGACCTGAAGTCACCTTCGAAGGAAAGACCCTCTTCCTTAGCCTTCTCGTAAAATTTATCGGTGGCCCATACTTCGAAGTCTGCGGTATCCGATATCATCGTAGTTCCTCCATAGTCACTGGAGTCATCTAAACATACTCCGCCGGCGCAATGTACAACCACCTGGCCTGCTACCCACGAAGAAATCTTAAAGTCATACTAAGTAGATGAAGCCGTTGCTGTCGACAACCTTCGTGGGGACATGGTGGTGTAAAGTTCGACATCATCCTTTGTAGTATCGTCATCTTCGGGCAAGATGAGAGCTGCGGCGACATTTACTTGCCGAAAATCAAACCCAAAGCGTCGTCCAGTTGTTTGATGTTGAACAATACCTTTGATACCGAGCATTTGAGAAAGCGCTTCAATCGCAACAGCAAGATAACCCGCAGCGGGAAAGACGATCTGCTTTTCGATTTTATGGCCTCTTATCCAAGGCATCTCATCTAGGCGTAGGATGTTACGCCAACTCCAATCGGTACCATTGCCGGCAAGCTGTCTTGATCCTAATAATTCATGACGGATATGTTGCCTGTTCCTTAAATCAACGCTGGCTCGAGACTCGTACCAGAGAACTTTGCCGTAGTCCCAAGGGTATGTTGGTAGATCGAATATGTGCCCTAGGCCTATAGTTGACAGCTCATTCACCTCATTCCAGTTGATCCGATTACCACGGAGGAACAAGGTGCCAGCAAGTTGCTTCATACAGAAGTCTGCGTCAGAGCCTTTGGCCAATGTCGAGGTATAACTTAATTGTTCGTCGCTTAGCTGGAGCTTTGCCCGAATCTGTTGAATAGGACCTTTTAGTGCCGGGTGCGGCCCAATTTCGATCAATTGGAAGTTTCCCTCGGCAGAAAGGTTGCTGAGAGCAGAGCTAAACTGTACTGGCTTTTGGAGATTTTCCCGCCAGTAACTTGTTGTAGCAACGTCAGTTTCAAAGATGCGAAGCTGATCTCCAGAATACCCTACAGAAGAATACATTTTGGCTCTCAATAGAGGTGTCGTGGTTTCGGGAAGGTTCTGTGCGAGGAGCTGTTCGTATATTCCCCCAACTTCCTGCATAATAGGTGAATGGTATGCGCGACCTCCTGTTTCCAGTCTGCGAACGAACACGCCTTGGCTTTTCAAAACTTCTATGGTTGTGTCCATCTCTTCAGATAGTCCACTTAAGGTTACGCTCTCAGGGGCATTGACACAAGCAACGCATACTTTCCCCTGAAGTTTGTTTGTGCTGATGAATCTTTCAGAAGCCTCAAGACTGAGCCCAACAGCCAACATTGCGCCTGGTGATCGAACCCTTTCTACAGCGTACCCACGAAAGTAAGCTATAGCAATAGCCTGAGACGCCGTTAGGAGACCAGCTGCATAGGCAGCAGCAATCTCACCAGATGAATGCCCAACAACAGCTGACGCGATTATACCCCAAGTTCGCAACATATCAACCAAAGCAATCTGAATAGCTGTACAGAGCGTCTGGCTTCGTGTAGCTTCATTTATCAGGTCATCGTGACAGGTGAGAAGAGTCCCTTCCATGGTCCATTCAGGGGCATATGGGGACGGTAACCCTTTCAGAACTCCGTCGAGTTGGCGTATGCTCATTAGAAATGACATATTCACTTTTAGGAGCTGCCTTCCCATTCCTGAGTATTGTGCACCTTGGCCGGTGAAGACAAAGGCAAATGGCGGCAGGCTCGCAGGAAGAAAATCCACAGCTTCGTTTCCGTCGTTCTTATGCACCGTTAGCTTCTTATCAAAGAGAGCATGAGCTATAAGGAAGCTCTTCATCCTGAGCTGGGACCTGCGTTGTGTCAGGGTAAAAGTGAGCCTTGCGAGGGTTTCTGTATCCGACTGTCCAACGACACTTCTAATTTGCTCAATTCGCCTGTCGAGCGATATGGCAGATGCAGCAGATACAGGTAATATAAAGCTCTGGGATAGGCATCCTACGACACCTATTCTTTCGTGCGACGAAGCTTTTAACAGGTAGCTGTTTGCAGACTCCAAGACTACGTGAGCGTTGGCGCCTCCATATCCAAACGAATTGATACTGGCACGACGGACACCACTGGGCCAACTTTCAACCTCAGTCGCAACCTTAAAGTTCCGCGATTCGAGTTTCACTTGGAATTTTAGATTTATCAGCAGAACAATACTCTAGCAGTGGTGATATTCTGCTCACATTTGGGGTTCAGATTGGTCACGCCATGCGTAGGTGGAATTACGCCGTTGTCTAAGGCCAGAGCAACCTTGATGATGGACGTAAGACCACTGGCAGCCTCGCTGTGACCCAAATTTGTTTTTACCTATTTATAATACGTTAGATCTAAGGCCGACAGCGTATTAAGTCAGGTAAGTACTCACTGAGCCGATTATTAATGGGGTTCCCATCCTGGGCGAGAAGCAACTCGCTAGGGCGTCAAGTTCGATAGGATCACCTACGGCAGTTCCGGTTCCATGGCATTCGATATAATCTGTGTCGGTGAATCTCAACCCAGCATTGGCATATGCTTTACGTATGGTAGCTTCTTGGGCAACTGCACTTGGCAGGGCAATTCCTGCTGTTTTTCCATTGCTACAAACAGTTCAGTTACCAAATTTGGTAGCCAAGTCAATGGGAAGCATGGGCATGCTTACGCAGTAGTAGCAGTACCGCGAACAACAGCCCAAATCTTATCCCCGTCTCTCAGAGCAGATGATAGTGGCTTTAGATATATCGCGTTAATCCCCTCCGCTCTGCCATAGCCATCAGCGGCAACGTCAAAGGTATGGCATGTCGAAGTTGGTGACAAAATGCCCCCTTTCATTGTTCCTAAGTGCTGCTCTGGGGACATTATAAGATTCGCAGCTGCAACTATTGCCTCCTCACAATCTCCTGACCGGATTGCACTGACTGCACTGTGGAAACAGTACAGTGAAGAAGAACAAGCTGTGTCAAGTGTGAAACTATAAACTATCCGTTAGTTTGGGGGAAAATTATTATATTGAGATATCTGGTTACCTGGGCCCTTGTAGGTTGAAGATGTTACTAATTCGATTTGCTAGGATTGACGTTCCGGCTCCAGTGGCAGTATATCTTGAGCCGTAATCAGGATCTCTTGTTTGCATTGTTTGATAGTCTTGAGTGAAGTTCCCTACAAACACACCCGTATTGGTTCCTATGCCGTATTAATGCTCCAAACACTTTTTTCAAAATACTTTATTGATACTTTACGATACCTGAGATCTGCTCCATGGACAATCCCGCATGTTCAAGGCATTCATACACACTTCCAGGAGCTGACGCTGCTGTGGGTCCATGTAAGTTGCTTCGAGGTTATTGATATTGAAAAATGCGTTGTCGAACTGGCGAATATCCTCCTGTATAAAGTACCCGCCGTTTGCACTCATGACTCCGGACCGTTTGCTGTCGGGGTGATAGAAACCCTTCATATTGAAGCGCTGGGCAGGTACCACACCCTGGGACGATTTATTCTTAATTATGAAGTCCCATAACTGCGATGGTGAACCTATCTCGCCTGGAAGACGGCAAGCTAAAATTTGGTTATGTTAGAGCACCGATGATTATTCGATTGCTTAAGGATACGCCATAGGTGTAGCCACGAAACATACCTAATCCAACAATACAGACTAGATCTTGGCCAGCACTGGAACTCCCACCAGGCAATATACTGCGCCCGCCAGATTCACTGTTCACAGTCATAGTAGCTTCCAGGTTCGAGTTTGGCAAATCACTAGAGACTGGCTCGGCCATGGAAATTTGGGAATCCAACACGGTACGCAAATATTCTACGATATACACGACTCATGATATTTATGCACTTGTTTGCATAGATTCAAATTTGGGGACATTTCATCCTCTACGTAATATCCCAAGGCCGAAGCTTGAATCGCACTATATAACGTAGAGTAGCTTTGGTAAATTTCGTTTGGTACCTCCCATAAGAGAAAATGTACATGTACTGGGACTTACATGTAATCATCGGGAAGCTACCTCGATATGAAGCCTCAGGGTGACCTGGGCGCTGTCCTACATAAGAATAGGACCAATCGGAATAGACTTAGTGGTAGCATTTACACATCCACGCAGAATCGGGCTTCGGAGACATACAAGATAACGCATCTTGTTCCGCGCCGCATGCGTGGCCTGCTTATTTCGGTGATATTATGCAACTATCTCCGTAGGTGGCATGCGGTCTGGAGGTATTCTAGAGGCACAGGAAATCGTTTAGACTTTGAGTACTTACCGTAGAGCAAGCCCCGACTCATGCCGTCAACTTCTCTTCCTTAGAATACTTTGAATTAGAAGCGTATGCTCACTTGAACAACAAATCCAACATCCTACCATGGCTTCCACACAGCAAAGCAAGCCTAAAAGCGAGTTGAAAGAAGGTGAAATCAACGAGTATGGCCTTCCTCACAACCCCCGAGGCCTGGGATATATTTCGCAGGGCTTCCCAGCGCCAGGCTTACGTCGTAATGTACGACATATCACTGGTCATGACGCGAATGGCAAAGCCGTGTTTAAAAGCACAGACTGTGGTGACCATCATCTCATCATGGGCGAGCAGCAAGGCCTCTCAAACATCATGTATTCGACCCACGAAACCCCAGTGGACATCAATGACGACGTTGACATCAAGTATGCAAAAGAGAATCTGGTTCGTACTACCCCTTCATCACTAGACTGGATTGATGACTATGATTTCTACTCCTACCATCTCTATGACATGGCTGATAAAAACTTATTACACGTAGCCGCCTCTCCATTACCAGCATGGTACTGTGCTTCGTATGATTGACTTCGCACCAAACGAGCTATCGCCCATGCACAGGGCTGTTTCCATAGACTACGGTGTTGTATTGGATGGTGAGTTCGAGCTGATCCTCGAGTCGGGAGAGCGGCGTATCATGCGACAGGGAGACATCTGCATTCAACGTGCTACAGCACACCAATGGCACAATATATCTGGCGGGGGGAATCTTCCTGGCCGGGTGATGTGGTTTTTGATCGGAGTTAAGGATGTCATTGTGAATGGAGAGAAGCTCGAGAGTTATTTAGGGGCATTGGGTATTTACTATAAGGGAGATGCGGATGAAGGGTCAGGCAAAGAGGCGACAGAAGAGACCGTCTAAGCACCAGGGAGGGCGATGAGGAGAGTACAAAATTAGGTACCTGTCATATTCATTCATAGTAGGAGGTAGGTAGGGTTATACGAAGCTACTGAGCCCGATACGTGAAGCTTCCACCATACCTTACCCGTTTGTGAGTTAGCCTTCCGTCCTTTTTTGAAAGCTCTTCTTCAATTTTCCAAAACCGAACATTCTCCATAGTATTGAATCCTAGTAGGTACCAGGTAGTTAGTCTCGACGTCTATAAAGTCCCAGTGATGTTGCCATACCCAAATTTTGCGAGGCGCTACCGCATCCAAGAGGCGGACCAGTAAACTAGCATGACCTTACCAGAACCATGCTGGTGGGGTCAACTGAATTATATTCCGCTTCAGTGTTAAAATCGATTCTTCGTCTGTGACATCAAGTGGGAAGCATGTGATGCCGAACCTAGTGAGATGTTCACTAGACTCGGAAGGCAGTACAGTTGCAATGGGCTGGATACTATGCCTAACGTATTCGCGGACCAATGCTTCCCCCTATTCCGCCCTCACCACACCTTAACAGTAGATTAGCCACCGTAAAACACGTATAGGAGCAGGCCGATGCGCATACCCAGTGATCAGAGCAAACTTCAGGCGATACTGCGGCATTCCTGGTAGTACCTAAAAAAATGAAAATAATAAAAATAATAATAATAAAACAGGTACCTATGTCTATGGAATTCTTTAGTTAACACGGCGGAAAGGGGACCTAATTGAAGTTTGAACAGCCCTGGAAGATACCCAGGCATTTACCTAACCTGCGGGTGTTTTCCTTGTAATACATCAGGACACGTCTTCCGGTCCTATACAAAATATTATGTAGGTAGGTACTGACAGAGACAAACCGCTAAGCCAAAAGTATATTCTTAATAGCAAAATTGCTATTACAGTCTATCTGACCATGAGTGGTATTACCACTCACAGGTACCTAGGTAGGATGTTGCACGAATCCTTGGTACTTAATGCAAAGATCAGGACTGGAGTTGGGGAGGGGTTAAATGGTTACACGACTTCCTCTAAAATACCTTTAGGAGGTACCTAACTTAACATATCATGTATCTAGTGTGGCTTCTACCTAATTCTTGTTACACCACATATGAGGTAGGTGCTTTGGGGTGGCACAATTGGAGGTCTCCCTTTATCTCGGTCCAAGTCGGACTTAAAAAGGAAAACTGGAAGATTTTAAACATCACAAAAAAAAAAACTGGTTTGTCCCCCATGTGCATTCATTATTGCTGGTGGCAGTCGATATATGCGTTAGATACAGTGCGCAATCCCTCCAACGTAACTGGGCGTAAATGAAATGTTGGGAGGCTCTCCCTCAATACCTTAATACTCACACATAATAAATGACCACATTTACCATCTCTCACTTATCATCGCACTCATCATTAAAGGTTTCCCTGTAAATCCATCTGTTGCAGCCTCATACCCTAGGTAACCCTCCTATTGAGGTATTTCCTACCTAGTAATTATCTCACCATGACTACCCCAACTTTCACCAATATCGAGAAGCGGGCGGGTGTGCTGGATTTCTTGCGCCGCCAATTATTCGAAGAACCGACTTTACCACATGATGTCGACCTCACAGGGAAAACAGTAGTTGTAACTGGATCAAATACCGGCATCGGCTTCGAATGTGCCCGTCAGTTACTGGACTTGGGAACGAGCAAGCTTATTATGGCAGTACGCAATGAATCCAAGGGACAAGCAGCAAGATCGGCTTTACTGTCGAGCCATTCTTCTCTCCCGGAAAATAGCATCGAAGTATGGCAACTAGATCTCCATTCATACGATAGCATCACCGCATTTGTAGAACGTACAAAGGATCTCGAACGCCTAGACATTGTCATTTTAAATGCTGGCATATCGAAGCAGTTCTTCGACCTCACCCCATCAACAGGCCACGAGGAAACCATCCAGGTCAATGTTATATCGACCGCTCTGCTCGCTATCAACCTCCTTCCTCTACTGAAGCTTAAGAACCCCCCAGGCCAACCTGGTTGCTTAGTTATAGTATCATCAGATGTAGCGTCTTGGGCTAAGTTCAAAGAGAGAAACTCTACGCCGCTCTTGGCTGCGCTTGACAAGCGCGAGGCATTCAGCAAAATAGATCGTTATCCCACCTCTAAGCTTCTTGCTCAGTTATTTGTGACCGAGCTGACGAGACGAGTCCCCTCTTCTGTTGCTGTGGTCACGCTTCCTAATCCAGGTTGGTGCTATAATACGGGCCTCGGACATGTCTCGGGTGGCACCATCGGAGAGAGGATTGTGGCCATCCCCAGGCGGATCTTAGGGCGCCGCCCTTCGGTTGGAGCTCGAGCAGTTACCGACGCAGCCGTTCATTATGGGGTCGAGGCGCACGGCCAGTATAGTGAAGACTGTAAATTACAGCCGTAAGTGTCGCTCTTGTTTCTGACAAACCGAATTGGCTCTTTGGACCTAACTAAGAAAACTTGTCAACAGCAAAGCCCCTATTTTCTACAAGCCTGAAGGCGATAAGCTTTCCAAGACACTTTGGGACGAGGTTATGGCGGAGCTGTCATTCGCAAAGGTGAGAGATATCATTCAAGAACTTGAAAAAGGGAACTAGTTATAGTGCCTGTAGTATCATTTTGAGCCTTTCATTGCTGATCGAGAACTATGGAACTTCTATGTATCTACTACAATTTTGTGTCGGTAGCCAATACCTAATCGCCCAGTTTGTTGCTTTAGGTCGAATAGGCGTTTAGTAGTATGCGTCAACTTTCCACTAGATACAAGTTGTTGTAGAACAATAATAAGAGTTGCTCATTGTGAACTTGAAATGGTGTCGACTCCTAAGGACAGAAATATCACAACTTTTTCATATCTTACTACCTAGCGCAAAAGCAGACTACTGTCAAACAACATGACCCCGCGGAGCGGGGGTCATGTTGAGACATCCTTTAGCACCTTGCCTTAGGTAGGTAAGGTAGGTACTTACATGGCCCCATGGTTTCATGGAGAGAGGTGAGGAATATCTTAAAGTAATGTGCTACTCTAGGTACCTGACCTTAGGTAGGAGGTAGGTAGGTAGGTACCTTAGGTACGCAACTTTCAGACATATCTTCCTAAATGTTAAACAGCGCCACTGGGTAGCGATGCTGTTGCTATTCTTAGACCGTCGAATGCTAGCAACATGGACAGTAGCTCTGGAAACAGTGTTAGCAAGCCGCGTTTTATCTTACATGATGACAGGACCAAGTTACTTATATGATCAGCTTTCCCCCCTTGAGAATCCGAGACTTCCTCTACTCACCTAGGCACTGGCCAAGATTTACTAATTTATTATTCCAATATGATAAGCTTCGCTTCGTTGAACGAAACCCAAAAAATGCAATTCTCAACAGCGGTGCCCTGCAACCCCCAGAGGGCCTAGAACCCAACTTCGACAATCCGACCAGTGACGTACCTGGAGCATCCGCTGTGTTCTCGGTGTGTCTGGTATTGTCGACTATTGCGGTCTTAGGACGTTTGTATACCAGATTCTTCCTTCTCAAGCAACATTACATATCAGATTGTACGATAAACTCATATCTCAAAGCCATATTATCGCATTTCTAGACACCTTAATAGCTAACCAGTATCAGATATACTAGCAATAGGATACGTATGTACCTATTATCATATTCTTCACGTTGGATTACTTACCTAGGCACCTGTTTCTTACATACCTACCTGCCTCCTACCTAAAGTACTTATGCCTTTTTACTAGGGCTTCTTCATCTCGGAGTTCGCCTTTATATACAAGATGGCTACGGTGCCTGGCCTATTTGTCCATTTGTGGGACGTCCGCTGGAGAGATTTCATCAGTTTTCTCAAGGTAAGCAAGCTACCGAAGTACCTGATAATCAGTCCAAAATGTCTCATACTCGCAACCAATAGAATGTTTACATCACATCTCAGCTGTACATGTTCAGCATCCTATCCATCAAGATCGCGATACTCCTGGAATGGATCCACATCTTTGTCGCTCCCGGCAGCCGTGGCTTGGTGTACTGGGCAGCCCATGTCACAATTTGGATCAACGTGGGGTTCTATCTATCCGTCTTTGTTACCAACGAAATCGCGTGTACGCCCTACGAGTATAGCTGGAACAAACTGATAGACGGTAGCTGCGAACGTGCTGACACCCACTACACAAATCTAGCCTCGTGTGTCTTCAATGTTATATCCGATATTGTAATCTTATTGATCCCATTGAGAGTTATCTGGGGGCTCAACATGCCTCAAAAGAGGAAAGTTGGTATCTCGGTGATTTTCTCTATTGGTTTCATGGCTTGTGCCATGGCAATCCTGCGGCTCGTGGAGACTGTCCAATATACCGAATCCCCCGACTATACCTATACATTCGCCGGGACCATGCTTGCTAGCGGCGCCGAACTCACGTGTGGTTTCTTAGTGGCGGGCATCCCAAGCTTAGCGAAGCTTTTGTCATCGCTGGACATGCACAAGCTCAAGCGCAAGCTCAGCTTCGATTCTGACTCCGGCCTTGGAAGACTCTGGCACTCAACTCGAAAGGCTACTGGAAGATTGTATCCGAGCCAGGATAACATGGACTCGTCTTCCTTTAGACGAGTCACGACGGATCAGAGCTATCTACACCCGAAGAATTACAACCACCAAACACACAACTATCTGGGGAGTGCATCTTATTCTTCTATGCCGGCTGTCGAAGGTGGAATTTTGCACCAGACGAAGTTTAAAGTGACCGAATCCTACGACCTTGAAGCAGTCGATGCACTCCCTAACGGCCCAAACGTGAGGGGTTGAGACTTAACTCGCAACTTCGGGGCTTCGGGGCTTCGGGGCTTCAAGGCAAACTGGTGTCGTTTTCTCACTTTCGTCTCTTTTTCATTTCTGCTTTTTCTCCTCCGTCTCGATTTTCAGCTTGAAAAGGAGGGTGGGGGCCATGGGGGGCGACTTAGACAAAGCGTTCCAACACATATGACGGTATCATCCAAATGTAACTGGTACATTCGAATGGGCGTAGCGGTAACACAAGTGAAATTGGACCTAGGGAATTTTATTATGTATACCTGGTACCTTACTTCTAAGGTATTTAGGTCCATGTATCTCCTGGTATCCTAGTCCTAGGTAGCCTTAGGTAGGACTCCAAACAATACCTACCTACCTAGGTATATTTAGGCACGCATGGCTGTGAATCTGGCTAATGCCATTGGACATCACTTGAATCGACCAGGACGTGAGCCTCGTTAATCTTCACTGTGCGGTCAACCCCAGTGAAATTCAGAGTTGCACTGTCATATCATCTGCAGCTTTTCTCTTCCCTTTTTCCTTTCTTCCAGCTAGCCACCTAGCTAGGGAGGTAGATAGTCAGTAAATACCCTGTCTAGTGTCCAACATTTTGATTCTAGAACAAGAACATATATCATAGTTTATCACGATGTCGGCAGCATTCAAATGGTCTAGCATCATGCTATCTACTACGTTGGGTTATATTATACCAGGGCTTTCGATCTACGTGAGTCCATAGCGAACCTACCTAACAGTCTTAATACCCGTAGAAAAGAACTAATTGATACATACCCTTGCAAGATACTGATCTACGTGACATACCAAATATTTCTCCATCCTCTTAGTAGTTATCCCGGCCTTCTCATCGCTAAACTTACGGACGGCTACAATGGCTTCTATGCTTTTCAAAGAGGACTTCATTTAAAGACGCGGCAGAACCAGCTGACATATGGTAAGGATGTCTTATACTACAATACGTGCGACGCTACCTGATCTAAGAAGAACACAGCTAACCTTCAAATCCAGGTGCTGTTGTAAGACAAGGGCCTAATAAACTTGTCTTCAACTCTATCAAGGCTCTGCAAGGTAGGACTTCTGATTCCAGACTAATCAGACGTCTATCCCCCATATGTTAACACCAAAGTGTTAGACATATACAGGAATGATCGCACCACAAAACCCAAGGCATACATAGCCTTGGGGCCCGGACTGAGCATACAAACGACCATCACTGCGATAGACCGTCACGTTCACCGATCAAGGCGCCAATTAGTTGGACAGGTAGTATCGGAGCGCTTTATGCGTATGTTCGAGCCGACTATGATCGACCAAATCAACCTGTTCATCCAACAAATACTTCCATCTGCCCTGAATTCAGCTCCAGTCAACATCACCGAACGATCTAAAAACTTGGGGCTTAACATCGCCGGTCTCCTCGGATTCGGATACGACCTGGGCCTCCAGACAAGCGAGGAGAACAGGTTCATGTTTGACATGCTTCACGCCGGGTCGCTCTGGAGCAGCATCTTTTTGCAGTGGCCCAATGCCCGAAGGTTTCGGCTTGGGTTGATTAGCCTGCGAGTTTTCCGTCAATTGAGAGGGAAGTATCTCTCCGTGGTGGAGAAGATGATCGCTTCTCGCCAAAGACAGGATAAGGACGCTCAGCGTGACCTGTATTCTGTTCTTGCTGACGCACTAGACTCCGAGAACGGTGGTCTGCGACAAAGTGAGCTTTGGGCCGAAGCAAATCTCTTCCTGGTGGCAGGTAAGTCACTATTAACCGGACCTTGCATTAGGTACTGCTCTGTTATCTTTACATTTTAGGTACTAAATCAATTCCGCTAGCTGGTGACACGGCAAAAACAGCACTCTGTGCTGTCTTCTTTTACCTGTCACGTAACGACGACTGCTACAAGAAACTTGCTCATGAGATTCGATCTACATTTACCGTCGGGAGTGAGATCCGAGGTCCAGCTTTGGCCGCCTGTCGTTATCTACGAGCTTGCATTGATGAAGCCCTACGGATGTCCCCGCCTGCGGCCGGAGTACTCTGGAGGGAATCCCTTCACACAGCTGGCGATTTACCTTTCACCGTCGACGGGCACGTCATCCCCGGGGGTACTCTGGTAGGCGTGAATATTTATTCCGTCCATCACATCGCGGAGTATTTCCCCGACCCCTTTACGTATCAACCGGAACGGTGGCTAGATAACACTATGCCCACGGAGAAGAAAAGAATCATGCGCGACGCGTTCGTTCCATTCTCGCTCGGCCCCCGAGGATGCGCAGGCCAGGCTATGGCATATTCGGAGATTTCTCTTGCCGTTGCTAAAACGATGTGGTATTTTGACTTTGAGCGTGCGAAGGGTCGCTTAGGTGAAATAGGAGCTGGAGCACAAGGGGCGGGCGAGGGAAGGGAACAGCCAGGGGAGTTCCAGTTACTTGACAACTTCACCGCAAGTCACGATGGTCCTTATCTAACGTTTCATTGTCGAGAGAACCTATATGAAGATCTAAACAACGCGGAATCAAGAGAGGGCTGAAGATCAATATAGACAGTCGTGAATGCGAATCATATCGGGAGGAATTTCATCAGATTACCAGCTTGTAATGCCTATTACTTTACGTACCTATCTAGTTAGTCGCATGCAATTCTACTTGTAGCTCATTTGCGCCAATTTCAACTGCCACATGCCCAAGTGCCTGGGACCGCTCGTTCATTCTAGTTGAAGCTACCAGGGACCTATACAGGGGGTATATACAGGATATAGCATAGTCCTACATATAACAAGTTCCTATATTGATAAGTAGTACCTTAGATATTCATTCACGCGAACCCTCCAATTGAGAAGCAACCATCTACTGTCGGAAATGTGAAGAAGTGCATAGATGTCAATATATCGGAGGTACATGACTCCTTGGATTTGTAATTATCACGCTGCATTGATTTTGCTTTTCGGGCGTTATTAATGGTTTGGTGTGGCTGCATATACCGTGAGGCTCAGACCATATCACGATTATGGAGGCATTTCACATACCTAGGACTTTGGCAGGACTCCTTACCACTCTGCCACTCCAATCATAGTAACCGCGCAAGTGTAACACCTAGAGGAATGTCAGAAAGGAATTGGTATTACGATATTTCCGCACTGGGTGGCCTGTGTGATAAGGCGGATCAAAGAGACCGGATGGAAAGGACAATCTTTTGCATGACTCTCTACCTAAGGTACTTGAAGATAATACTCCAAAATATCTTTGCATATCCAACACCAAACGCTTCATGACGGCAGACTGCTAACCTCGGAGTACCTATCCTAGGAGACCTTCGAACACCGTCTAGTGGTTTCCCCATGGGATTTTCCCGGCCTTGTCCTCGTGGTGGACGAACACTAGCTTGCGCCCCTTTGAAATTATTCCCTCGCCTATTTTCCTCATCATCCCCTTTTCGCCCCATATCCACGGTATGATATACTCTATCAGGATCCACTCAACCCATGAGCCCCAGGTAATTGCTCGAGCATGATGCACGGCAAGTTCGCTGACCGGTCGCATCTCCTTCTTACATACATCTTCATATTCCATGAATATCCTCGTGATTGCTTCCAAGGTGTCAACACCCTCGCTCCCCTGTGATGCTATGTACAGCTTATTCGCAAGGACAACAGCCGTCTGGAAAGCTGCGTTGAAGTTCAACCCAATGCTGGATGTCATCTGAATCACAGAATCTCCGCACAGAACGATACGTCCGTGATACCAATTTGGGAACAGCCCTTGTGGCTGATAGGCGAGTCTTTTCCAGGTACAGTAGGGCTTGATATCTTTAACCTTGAGCCTGTCTGTGAGGAATGATTCACCTATTTCCTCCATGTAATTGTCAGCGTCTTCGCCCGTAAAAACGTGAGGCTCATCTACAGGCTGATGTAAGCGTTCGAATACGGTGAAATAGGCATGTTCTGGGGAAGATGCGAATTGAGTAGCGAGTCTAGAAGAATGAGACTCCCAGAATACACCATTCAGCACGGCAGGGACAGATTTTGCTGTCCCGTAGATGCATTTATATAGGATTGATGTTGGGTTGCTTTCAATCCTGATTCCATCTGCTACCGCCAGTCGCTGCACTTTAATTGTAACGTCAGCGAAGTAAGTGTAGAGTCAAATTATTAGGTAGATAATCGAAGGGAGATGATAAAGCTTCAGGTCAATACAGAGTACCCAAGGTAGTAGTAGTAAAAAGACCAACTTACTAATATCCCGGGTTTGGCTATGAACACCATCACATCCAATTGCTATTGTCCCAGTCTCAACGGTACCATCCTGTAGGTAAACTCGTACCTCCTTTTCATCCATATTGATGTCCCGAATGGATATAGATGTTTTGATCCTCGCCTTATGCTCCTCGATACCCTCGAGGAGTATCTTAGTCAAGGATGACCGAGAAAATTCCATAACGGGATATCCGTGGCTGGATTCAATTGTTAGCTACCTCCTTGTAGAATGTAGCGGGCTTGGTAGGTCTCTTACTTTTCTTCGATCCAGTCAAAGGCAGGGTCGTTGGAGACTTGCCTACCAAGATGATCAAGACAGATCTTCGACTTCAATAGTATGCGATTTCTATCGCATAGCTCTGTGAGACCAAGCTGGTCGAAAACGCGGGTGGTATGAGGCCAGAGCATAATTCCAGCTCCAGAATCCTTCATTATATCATGATATCGTTCTAGAATAACAAAGTCAAGGCCAGCAGCATTGAATATGTTCGCCAAAGCTAGACCAACTGGCCCAGCTCCGATATTAATAGCACGGAATGGAGCCATGATAAAAGTATAACTTTCAAGTTTGAAATGCCCGAACTTGTTCGTTCGTTCGGGATTTATTATATCTATATCAAGCCAGCTCGTCCGAATCAGGAAATTGTCTTCCCCACTTCCACCGCTTTTTCGAAAATACGTACCGTGCTATTCCGTACATCTCGCTTCGAAAGCTAAAGGGTAGCCGTTCGGTATCGTGGCTAGATAATTCTATTTCCGCTCCGCTCAAGAAGCGCGCCGCATCCGACCACCGTAACGACCACTTGTCTATTGGACGGTGTTTCTTTTCGAAAGTTATATAGCACAAGCTATTATCGTGCAAAATCAAGTGGCATCGCTATTCACTTCGAGCTTAGGCTATATCGGGTTACCTACAGGTATCAGCACCTTACGAGTAGTATTCCATCAGTATCAATAATCATCTATGAACCCGAGTTGCTTCACATAATGAAGAGAGAAATATCCGCAGGCACGCTAAACATTTGCCTATTAACTGATTTATTTTTCAGAAGCTAAATTTTGCTACGGCATAGTTGAACCTGCCGCTATCTGACCATTCAGTCGACCAGGGCTCGAGAATTCCGCCTAGACCTCGCCCTTCTTGAGGCCATGACCTGACTCCTTTCCTGTATATACATAGCCACGCGTAGGCGTCACCTACCCAACGAAATCCCATAATCATTGTACAACGTAAACACTCATAAACCATAAACTCCTCTAAGTCTATGCTGTATTTTCACGAGTCAATTTCCGAGCTAATCCTATCTGAATCTCGCCATCAATACTATTGAGACGTAGTAACGAAGGCGTTGGCCGGTAATTGCGCCTATTGCATCGTCGGTTAGCTTATATTTCGTCCAAGTGATGCGGAATGTGCTTACTCTCTTTTCGTTGAACATAACGAGGGCTTGATCAAAATTCCAGTTGGCCCCGTCCAGACAGAACTTCGAGTATTCCGGTGTCATACCTGTCCGGTTACAAAGCTCAATCACCATTTGTTGCTGTAGGTCTGCGCTTTGCTGAACTATTGGCTGAACTACTGGCTGAACAACTGGCTGGGTTATCGGTTGGACCGCTGGTTGGGCCGCTGGTTCCGTTGTCGAACCAGGTGGCGGGTTGAAAGCCCTAACCGAAAGCATGTCGCTTATGACACGGATAGGATTCCTGCCCGGAGCACCAGGGCCTAGAACGAAAGTACGAGAGAAGCTTCGCTTGGCCGTCTTCATGGTGCCGGGCTCTTGGTCCTCGAATTCTCCATGTATCGTGATAATCATTCCATCTACACCCACTGGGCTTGCACCGGAGGGATCGGGGAGACCGTGGACTGGGTGGCAGTCGACAATATACTTGTTGAATTCTGCCAGTAGATCGGGATGCCGCGTAGGAGGCAATTGTTGCCATGCCCCTTGGATAAGATTTGTCCCGACAAATAAACGCTGTATTCTCGTAGAAGTATGAGTGATCTTGTTGTGATTGCGGGAGAATTTGATATATGCACCCCATCCTGGTGGCTGACTATTCTGAGGGTGCGGAGAACTGTTAATTACGGCGATAGAAAAAGTGCTCTCATTGTCGTAGTACTTAGCCGCTAGATTTTGTCGATCAACGTCGTACATGGACACGAACTCCTTTATAAAGCCTTCGCCGACTCCGTTAATGTCCCGAAAGTCGGCACCATGCTGTGGGATAGGTGTGGGCCGAGCTGCTGCTTCCATTGCAGCCACTTGCTCCGGAGTCCTAACTTGGATGCCGCTAAGATTTTGTAGTCGGGGAAACCAGTTCGTTAGTTCTGCTACGTAATTGGGATTTGCGGCCTCGATGGGATTATCATTCAAGAGAAGAGTTTCGAGCTTCCTGAGGCGATATCGCCATTTTTGAAGACCTTTCAGATCCTTGAATTGGTTTCTGCTCAAGTCCAAGTTGATTAAGTCGGGGAAAGTTTCAGTCAAGGACATGATCTGAAGGACGTCGTCGATGTTGTTGCCCGCGAGGCTGACACTGGCGACAGCGTCTCGCTTTTCTTGGGCTGTCTTGAATAACCCTTCGCAAACTGCCATTAGCGCGCGGAATAGCTTCTCTGGTTTACTCTCCCCGCTAAAGAAACCCATCTGGTTGAGCTTGGCATCTTCACCGAGGGCAGATAGATTTAGTAGCTTCGCGCCGCCGTCGTATCGAAGGCTAAGGACGTTACGAAGCGCGTCTCTTACCTCGAGGGCAGTCGAGGACATATTATTCTGGCTGGCCGGAGGCAAGTCGCCGGGAGCTTCTGTGATAGTAAGGGATGTACCGGCGAATGCGAATCCATTCAACTTGAGAATGTCTTCCCCATCTTCCTTGCTTGCTGTGATGTATACGAAGTCACCATTGATGGATGACTGCTAGACGTTAGCAAGGCGATGAAACCTTGATAATGCTCTAGGAATCCGGGATAGGTATGCGGCTGAGTTTAAAGATTGTCTCTCCTCGTTTTTGCGAGCTATATGGCATGATAACGAATGCGGAGAATTTGTATCGCTCCGTAACCCCCCAGATCCCGGGACGGAATGCTATCACATACCTTCTTAATCCTTATGCTTCGTGCGGTCTTCGAGACGGTCTGAGCTTTTCGTTCCAGGAAGGTCAGCAACTCCTTGAGTCCACCTCCTTCGTTGCTGGCAGCCTTGCTGGATTTAAGACCCTGAACTTGGAGTGTCATCGTATTCGGCGCGTTGACTGGGCGGGTGCTTTTAAAGACCTTAGCAGCCCCAGACATTCCGTTGGCGATGCGGGAAGAAAGGCTTCCACCTGTTCCGTTGAAAACCCGTTGTATGATTTGCTGCGTCTTCGCATTTGGTCTCGGCGCGCGGGATACGTTGGGTGCCGATCGCGTAGATCGAGCCGCTGCAGTAGGATCGTTCGGTTCGGCGCGCTTAGTCTTCCGAGAGTTGCGGTTGGCGGCGCTAGGTGCATCCATATCGAGGTCACCATCTTTGTCCACTCTGCCTGTAGTATTGCCGCGACGCTTCGATATCCCACCTCTAGAAGCGGCCTTTGCACCATTCGCTGCGCCTCGGCTGTTACGTGGGCCAGTAGGGGCAGATCCCTTTCGTGGGCCGGAGGGTGCCATTGTTTATATGAATAGCGAGTGAGAGCCGCGAAAACTTTACGTAGTTCAGAAGCGACGATAGGTGTAAAGACTGCTCTGATAGAGGGGCGAAAACGTGGGCTGAGATGATTCGGAGGTAATAATTATAAAAGGGTGTGAAAAGCCGTCAATAGTTGACGGTCTTTCAAGCAAGGCTGGCAGACCATGAATTGCAAAGGGACGGACAACGGAACCAGGAAAAAAAAAAGGTTGCTATTAGTTGCGAAAAGATGTCAACCAATCCGAGGCAAATCAAGAGATTGATTGAAGTGAAAAGCAGATAGGCCTTTTCCTCGTGGTATTTTTTCAGAGAAAATGGTATGCAAGGGCTATCTATTAGGACCGCTGCATCACTTGGAATAAAGGAAGAGAAAGATGAAAAAATGGATGTGTAGAGGTGAAGAAGGCTGTGACGTCGGAACAAAGGTAGAGAAATTAAGACAACTTTTGAATGAATGTACCAGTTGTTGATTCCTAGGCTACCTTAGGTACCTAGGTAGCAGGCTAGCAGGCAGAAAAGGTGCACAGACCATGAAATAAGAACATTATGACTGATAATGTTGAGTTTGACTCAGCGGGTTGCTTCAGCCACTTGATTCTTTTTTTTTTTTTTTTCGATAATGATTGAACGCAGTAATGGGTACTTAGGTACATACATAACCTAGGTACCTGTACGAAGTACATATGTACTATGTACTTTATCAGCACAACCAGCCACAATACTCACATGACTTCGCGACAATTTCTACGCTAACCATTTCATAGTCGCTCGCCATTACACTTACATTAACGCGTCTAAGCCTGCACATCAGCCCCGAAACGCATTACCTGATAACTAAACTTTCCAACAAAGGACCTATTACAAAGAATCTACTTAAGGCATAAGTTAGGTACCTACCTTCCTATTAAAGGAAACACCTCCAGTCAGCCTTGGGCTAAGTCACCTTAGTTATGTGACAAATAACTAGGAAGATTTAAACTATGGATTCGGATGAATTTGATGACGATATTGCCGACGAAGATCTGATCATCGCTGCTACTCAGGTACCGGCTTCAAGTCATAATCAACCTGCCAAGTTCAATCAAGGCCGATTCCAACCTCACGTCCAACGGCCACCAGCTTCAGGGAATAATAGCAATGCCAACTCAGTTCACACAAGTTCACTGGTACGAGTTTTCTCTATTTTGCATTCTTCCTGCACGTGACCACGGATCAATGTTGGGGATGACCCCCTGGTTATATACCTACCTATATTACTATGTACAGGCATGGCGGTTATGATAGTTGTTTTGTTCCACAGCATGTAGTCACCGTATCTCAAAAAGCCACGGCTGATATATGATTTAGCAACGCCTAAATTCCAACGGGCAATCTTTTATTGACCTCGACGACCTGCCTTCAGATGCATTCTCAAGTCCGCTGGGAAATCCACAGTCTTCTTCTCAGAGGGCAGCAGTAGGCTTTCTGCAACCGCAGCGTATTGGTGACCCAGTTCCTACATATCGACAGACCACTTTATTTGGTCAAACCATCCAACGAGATCCAGGCCCCGGATCTTCCCAGTCTAACAGGAATCGAGCATTCCGTGTAGATTTACCCCCTGAGCCGCCAACTCATCATGAACTAGACTTGGAAGCCCTGAAAACCTGGGTTTATCCTACAAATCTGGGACCCACCCGAGACTATCAGTTCAGTATTGTTAAGAATGGCTTGTTCAATAACACTCTTGTCGCCCTTCCCACGGGATTGGGCAAAACCTTTATTGCAGCTACCATCATGTTGAACTACTTTCGCTGGATGAAGAAAGCGAAGATCGTATTTGTCGCCCCTACCAAGCCGCTTGTATCTCAGCAGATCGACGCCTGTTTCCATATTGCCGGCATTCCGAGATCGCAGACAACCTTGCTCACGGGAGAAATATCGCCAGGCCTCCGAGCAGAAGAGTGGGAGTCTAGAAGAGTTTTTTTCATGACTCCGCAAACATTGGAGAATGATCTGTCTTCAGGGTTTGCAGACCCCAAATCAATCGGTCTCCTGGTAGTAGATGAAGCCCATAGGGCTACGGGGAATTACTCCTACGTAAAAGTTGTCAACTTTTTAAGACGATTTACTAGCAGCTTTCGCATCCTGGCCCTGACGGCAACTCCTGGATCCAAGGTCGAGTCGGTACAGGATGTCATCGACAGCCTCGGCATTTCACACGTGGAGATTCGCACTGAGGAGTCCATTGATATCCGCCCATATGTTCACCAGAGAGATGAAGATATTGTTTTGCTAGATCCATCAGACGAGATGATTTTAATCAGAGACCTATTCTCAAAAGCCCTGAAGCCGCTCGTGGACAAACTAAGTCAGCAGAATATTTACTATGGTCGTGATCCGATGAATCTCACCGTATACGGACTCCTCCAAGCCAGAAAAGAGTGGATGGCTCGTGCTGGGCAGCATGTCAACCAAGGGGTAAAATTTATGACGCTGGCGATCTTCGCTGTTTTAACGAGTCTGGCCCACGGTATCAAACTACTAAATTTTCACGGCATCAATCCATTTTATGACAGCCTGGTCCAATTTAGAGATGAAACAGAAGGAAAGGGTGAGAAGGGTTCTAAATATAAGAAACAGCTTATCGAATCTCCCAGTTTTCAGGAAATGATGGATAAAATCGCCAGCTGGTCGAAGAAGGACGGTTTCGTCAGCCACCCAAAACTGACATATCTGTCCGACACAGTCTTAAACCACTTTATGGATGCGGGCGAGGGCCGAGAAGGCGGTTCTACGAATACGAGAATCATAGTCTTTAGTGAATATCGCGACAGCGCCGAGGAAATCGTACGGGTTCTTAATATTCACAAGCCACTTATTCGTGCCGCAGTATTCGTTGGACAAGCAGACTCCAAACGATCGGGAGGTATGAAACAGTCCGAGCAGATTGAACGAATACGGAAATTCAAAGAGGGCGAATTCAATGTCCTTGTCGCCACCTCGATCGGTGAGGAAGGACTCGATATCGGCCAAGTGGATCTGATTGTATGCTACGATGCATCCGCCTCGCCGATTCGGATGCTTCAGAGAATGGGGCGAACTGGAAGAAAACGTGCCGGACGTGTTGTTTTACTACTAATGCGAGGCAAAGAGGAAGATAACTACGCAAAATCGAAGGACGGCTACGAAAAGATGCAGGTCATGATATGCGACGGAAGCCGCTTCAACTTCCGTCATGATCTCTCAGCCAGAATCATTCCGAAAGACATCCGACCAGAAGTCGACATGAGGGCTGTGGAGATTCCCGTTGAGAACACACAAGTCGAAGGCCTTCCCGAGCCCAAGAAAGGAAAGGCAAAGAAGAAAAAGCCACCAAAGAAATTCCATATGCCTGACGGAGTCGAGACTGGCTTCAAGAGTGTTGCTGCATTATTGGGAAAGCAGCCAGAACCCAAAAAGCCAAAAGAAGTCCCTCTACCTGTCGAAGAGGACGTGATTGCCGATATACCAGCTCTGGATCGGATTCTACTCAACAAGAGCCAGACCGAAGAGTTACGTAAGAAATACAAGAGCTTCTCATACCACCGAGAGCCGATGGAGGACATCGAGCAGGTGGATTTAAGCGCGAATCCTGCGGCGCAAAGGACACTACGGAAGACAGTACATGTGAAGCATGGGGCGTACACGAAGCGTTGTGTTAAATTGTTCGAGAAATTAGCAAAATTGCAATCCCCTTCAGACCGCTTCAATAAGCCGTACAATGAAGCAGATGCGCGTCGTTACCGTCAACTTCCGCTTCCAAGCTATGGGCCTGATTCAGACCGCGACACGACAGACGAGCCGGCACGTAAAAAGAGAAAGATGACACCGCCAACCCTAGAGGAAGATTCCGAAATTGAGGAGCTGTCAACGGCTCCGTCTCGCCCGCCGCGATCTAAGAAGGCCTCCGCGCCGGCGAAAAAGAAGAAAGCCCCGGCTCGAGCACATTCCCCACAGGAAGCCAACGACAGCGAAGAAATAGAACAACTTCCACCGCCCCCGAAGAGACGTACTACTAACCCAAAAGCAAAAGCAAAAGCAAAAGCGTCTGCTCCACGACAACCACGTGGCCGGCCTAAGAAGAATTCAAAGGTTGCAGCAGTTTACGACGAGAGCGCCGACGAAGGCGACGACTGCCGGCGCACCAGCGACCTGGATCTGACAGACGACTCGGACAACGGGTCCGACCTGGCGGGCTTCGTCGTCGCGGACGAGATGGCAACGTCAAGCGCAATTCCAACGTCTTCCCTACCACGCCGAGGCCGGCGATCGACATCGCCCACGTCGCCGTCTACACCATCTACTATCGGCGGCCGCGCCGCGAAACAACAGCGACAGCAACAGAAGGAGTCGGTGTACTACGAGCCGACGCGCTTCGACCCTACGCAAGATAGCGCCGACGAAGATGACGGGATGCCATCTCTGAGCCAGCTCGTGGGACAGAAGAAACGGGCTTCGGAGAAATCTGCTGCTCGCAGGGGTTCGGGGAGCGAGGACGAGGATGATGATATCCCCGTTCGGAAGCGCGCGCGTGCTGCTGGAAAGGAGGCGAAGAAGAATGAGAGGAGAGCTGGGCCATTTATTCTTGACGACGACGACGATGACGATGACGATGACGATGACGATTATTATTAGGGAAAACTACGGGTTATTAATGAATAAACGCTACACATACATGCGTCTTTATCTCTCTGCGCGTTCTTATATTCTTTTTCTTCCTCTTCTTGTCCTATCTTGTTTCGCCTGTTGTAGTATGTAGGAAAGACACGATTATCCTGTTGACCCGTACGTTGTTGATTTACTATCTGTACTTGCATACCTTCTATTACTTAGGTCCTTATAGTTAGTATCCTTCTTGTCGTACACCTAGCACAACTAATGATACATGCTGAAGCTTGAACGAATATCAAGCCCCTTTTAGCAAGCAAGTACAGTAAAAACCGTATAACTTGACCTACCATATCCCACCCACGTACGCCGTGATAATTTAGCACGGAATTCTGCTAATGCCAAAACTAAAGCTGAGCTATAATATAGTAGCTGCTATGTAGTGTATTAACGATGTTTTTCTTATGTAATTACGATTATTTAAAGGCCTTTATATATATACCATTTTCTTACTTTTTTTGCTTTTTTTTGTTTTTAAGTATACCGTTAATATATTTGCTTTAATTTGTACTTGAGTAATAATTATTACTTTTTTTTTATTATAATAACTATTTATTACAATTACCTTTTGCTTACCCCCTTTTTCCTAATTAGTTTTTTTAATAAACAAATTTCTTTTTTAACCCTAACCCCTTCGAGGCTATATATATGTGCTTAACCAAGATAATTTTGTTTTGTACCGCGAGGTACCGCCCATGACTGCCGAGTTGGCGTTGCTCGTAAATATACCTAAATGTGACGAACCTACACTCAGGTCCGTGAGAGTGTAGTGCCGATGGGTCTTGATTTTCAGGTAAACAGTAACGATACGAGTCAAGTGTCAAATAAACGTTGAAGTGTTCGTCAGGAAGGCTTGGAGTCCTTCCTCTTATATGGGTTAGATATAAGACTTAGATTGATAGCTAATGAGCTTGAAAATGAATGATTAGATACATGAGAAACGTTCGATAGTTATATGAAATGCCTCTTCTACTTCCTGTTGCTATCGTTCATAGCATTTCTATGTGATCTGGTTGATCTGGTCAAGATCACACAAGATCACACAAGATCACCCAGATCACTACCCTCCATGAGGTTATTCCGAGATTTATCCGTACCAAGGGATATTGAGACCCCGCTCCAGGCCTGAACGTGATCTCCTCGGCTGTTGGTTCGTAACACTAAATTTGTAACTTCGAGCTTATTTCCTTTTCCTACTTCTTGCAATCCTTAAATGATTGTGCAGATATAATATTACCATATTTAGAGGCGCGAAACGTAAGGGAACTTTTTATCTCTGTCGCTTGCCGGACCCCAAATCAGCTCAAAAACGTTCCGCCGCCATAACAGCCCTTTTTTATACCTTGTAAGCATGTTCGCTAGCTACTATGTTGGTTTATCCCATTCCGCAAGTGCTTGCTTGCTACCAGGTGAAGTAAGTATGTATATGTAGCAGCGAATTGAAGAGGATAAATATTAGAAACTTCGCGCGATTCCCACACGCTATGACTATACTTACCTAACTTACCCTACCATTAAGCAACGAGCTTTTCTTTTTCCAAAGCGCTAATAGGAAAAAGTTAACCTGTTGTGTTTTACATCCTTACACGACCTTATCTCCGCCATATTATACTCCTTTCTAGACGGGAACAGTATTTTCGACAATGATCTCCCTCCTCTACCTACTCCTCACAAAGAAAGAAACATGCAGATGAGATGCATATTTAATGCGAGCAAGGCGAGAGTATGCGGGTGAATTTAGGATGTTGAAAATGGGCTAGAAGTTTAACTCATCTCGGAAGCAGAAGCTTTCTTTCCCAATCAACAACCGCCGAAGGAAAAACAAGGCAAAGCCGTGTTAGGTAAGAAAGAAAGAGTACGAGGAAACTGGAGGCCGTTCCTATAGATATACGGACGTTGCCTACCTATCTATCACTTTTTTCCTAGCTACCTAACCTTGGTACCTAGTATCTAAGTCGTACTTTAAAAAGCTTTGCTCCCGGGAGGGAATACCCGAGATGAAGTCCTGTAAACACGACATATTAAGGGTTGTTATAGAGGAGTTTGGTACTATAAGAAGACGCGTACCTAATCTAAGAAAGCTCTACTTATGGAAGGGAGATATAATGGTTACATAGAGTACTCTCGTGTCATGAGAAGATATGGCGCCGATATGCTGAACGCGGATTCATCTCCAGCGTCCGGCAGTACCTAGTTATTAATAGTCCCCCTTAAGTACCAAGTAGGTACGAAACCCAAATCATTCATAGTGTTAAGTAACCGTATAGACCGCGACCTACATCGGTAAGTCCAGCATAATTAACCGCCGACATAGGAGATACATAGGTAGCCTCTTGTTAGTCAGGTCGATCCGGCGCAAGTCTTTCTAATGTCTTTTCAACTCGCTCTAAACAGTGCAGAAAGTTGGCATAAACCCAGAATGTAGTGCTTGGAATCAAGTACACATACAGTACCTACCTACCATTTTTATGCGGCAAACATAGCATTATGGTAAGAAACTTGTTAAATCACTCCCCCGCTACTTAAAAACCATACATTTCGTAAAAGCTCAATGTACTAAATACTAGTACTCCAAAGCTTTAAATTATTTAAATCATTTTTTATTTTTATTTTCTTTCAAAATTCGAATTATAATGAATTCTTGAGAATAGGTGATCATTATGGTGGTTTAGTGGGGTTGTGGAGGATGCCGCATAGGTATTTGGAGCATCTAAGATGCTCCAAATAATTTTCAGGAAAAAACAAAAAAAGTTCTAATCCTAACCCTCACAACTCCATCTAAGTTAAACAGGGTCCAAAGCGCAAGCGCCTTTACTCCCCTTTGAAAAATCACGAACGAGATAATATAACGACGCATGAGATATCAACCCATTTTACTGTAAAATATCGCTTCCATAGTTTAAATTAAATCGACGATATATATAACTAACTCATGCCAGCTCGAACTCTGTCCACCATCTCATCGCTTCCAAGAACTAAAAGAAAACCAAATAAATAGATAGAAAAGCATATCAACTCCCCCCTTCAACTCCCACCAGGTATAAAAAACAGATGCACATGGATGACTTCGATATATCTCCGTCTCACCCAGCACTAGAACACAACAAGAGGAAAAGAAAAGGTAGGTTCAAACAAAATGCCTATGACATGGTCCAACTGTCTGTGTCCCAGCGTCGTTATTCTACTCCTGCAGGCCTCCAACAAACAACGACCCAAATTGCTCGACCGCTAGGGGGAAAAAAAACAATAATAATTGCACATGGTGGGTGTTCGTGAACCGCGGGTCATCGATTCGTAACACGTCGTCAATACGCCCTCCAATCCATCGTCTTTCTCGCATCTCAAATTCAAAAGAAGCTTACCGGATAACATATATCATGTCCGGTTTTCATGCGTTTGGGTAGCTAGTGTTCCAAGCAACAAAACGCTCTTCGGCTCAAGCAGCTACGCTTTTGCCTATTGCGCTGCCCCAGTGGAATCTTCTTAGAGTACCCCCGCCGCCCTTGATCACGTCTCTTCCGCAGCTGCTTCCGTTCGCCACCGCGCTGGCGTTAGACCCCAGGCTGCCTAGCGTCTCCTGGCGGCCAACTTCCCTCCCGATTACGTAGCCGGCTCCGAAGCCGACGACGGAGACGAGAACTACAACGCCGGCATTCACAACCCACGTGAGGAGCGTCGGGCTAATGAGAGTATCCTCGCCAGAAGCCACACCCGTCCTCTTCTTCTTAGTTGCCCGCGGGGATTTTGTAGGGGGTGTGGGTGTGGCCGTTCGTTTGATCTTTTCGCCTGCTGATTCGCGAGCTGTAGCCGCGGGAGGAGTTGTTCTAGAAGATTGGCTAGGTCGGGCTTGGGCCGGCGGTGGTGGGCCCGCCATTAGTTCGCTTTCGGGAACGAAGCGCAGCTCCACCGGTTGGTTCCCAGCAGCTGCAGGAGAACGCTCATCCACTTGCTTTTCGCCGTCCTTGGTTCGCTTACCCGCTGCAGCTGCACAGCTAAGTAGGGTGGTCAAACTAGCACGCAGGGCTGCATCATTATCAGCCTGGTAGTTCGGAGACATAAAATTAGGGGTGCGACGGTCGACGCGAGTTTGGGATCGCTGGCCAAAAGATGGCCTATTATGTTGAGGAATAGTTGAGCTTGTCGAGTGCCGGTGGGTCAGATGCGAAGGCGGGTGAGTGAATGCATTCGGTTGAGGTTGAAATGGTTCCGAAGGTCGTTGAGCCAGCGCAGTAGCGCGATCATCATCATCGTCGTCGTCGCTCGAGTCATCTTCAACAGGCTGAGCCGAACGTCGCAGAGAAGCGGTTCCAGCACGTTGAGGGGAAGCAATATTCTCGACAGAGCTGGTTAAAACTCGGTCGTCCTCGCTCTCGCTTTCTTCGTACTCTTCTTGGCTGCTATTCGCACCAGCCTGACCGGCCTGGGCGGCCTGGGCGGCAACAAAAGTGGGCTGTCGAGAGTCGGGTCGGGGATAATACTGCGGATGTAAACGTCGTCGTCTTCGAGAGTTGTAAGAGGAGCCCACTTGTAGCCCTGTAGTGACAATCTCGTCGCCGATGGATGAGACAGATGACGAGGAAGGATGCGAGGCCACCTCAATCCAAGATTCTAAGATGGTGAGGTTTGGTTCATAACTGTGGAATAGGTTAGGCTCACCATCGTTTCGCTGGCGCCGTTGGCCAGATGCAGGCCGCATTGCAGCGGAATTAGCGACCCGTTGAGAGTCGTTGCTACGTTGCCAGCTGTGCCCCGACATCTCGTCTAGAAAGGAGAAGGAAAAAAAAGACCACGATGGCGATAGCTTAGGGAAGATGAACCAAAAATACAATAAATAAATAAAAAGGTAATAAGATGACACCCTGGATGGATTTACTTGGATAAGCCCAGATTAGGTACCTAATGTAGAGATGCCGGGTAGCGACAGTGATTAGGCAGATGGTCCGAAAGCAACGGTTTATTGACAGGTACTAACAAAAACGGGCGTTGTTCACCGACGGTCGGCGATAGGCTTAACCTAGGAGGCTTGGAAATTCTTTGAGAGGCTTCGGGGGGGTTTTGGGGGGAGGTTTGGGGGCACCGAGCTGTCTGTCGTCTCCAACAAGACAGCCAGCAAAAGTGAATGCCCCGCGCTCACTGAAGCAGGGATCCGCTGATCAATGTTAGTTCATTCGTGCCAGGTTATTGTATTGTACTGTGGTATCGTATGTATTATGTATTATACAATGCATGCATAGAAAGCACTTATTGTATTATGAATGAATAATAAGTTGTATTGTATAATGTATATCGTATCGTAGGGATTGCACACGTATGCACGTACTCTCTCAAAGTTGGAAATACGGTAAAGGAATCGAATCAACTTGAAGCAAGGAATTTAAAATCGACCAAGAGATGATGAATCTGGGTTCATAATAGGATGGTCGAACGCGTGGGATGTTTTTCTAAAACGGATGATACTTCAAGGTATCTTAGTACCAGATATTATAAGGCGGAAAGGAGGGTTTATTAGTCGAGGTCACACGGTGAAAGGTACGAGTCGAGAAACAAGTGATAGGATGATAACAAGAAGAAAAAAAAATGACAAGATGGGAAAGTTTCCTTGACGAGTCCGTCTTTGTTTTCGAAAATGTTACAACTCCCCCTTTTTTCTGCCTTATTGCCTGAAGAACAGAATAGAGTCCCGGACAAGCATATCTTAAGTCCGCTATCGCAGTTCTTTGCCAAGTTTACCTGGTATGGAAAGGGAACGGGATTCTGGCGGGGTGGTTAAATAATTCCTCTTGAATGGTGAAAAAGGGAGGCTTTTTTGTCATTGCTGATGACGATCTCTCTCTTGACCTAGGTACTCGACCCCTAGTACGGTACAAAAAGGCACAAAGTTACATACTGCCGAATTAGCAGCAGCATCTAAGCCTATTTGAATACCTAGCGCTAGCGTCTTGGCAGATCTCGCCGATAACGTACGCGTCAAAATACATAAAACAAGATGAGACCCACTTGTTTAATCATTCGGAGCATTACTGATGTTCTTCGAGTTCCCAGCAATTGTGCGACAGAGATCATCCGATATACAACATCTGACTAAGTACATAATAGTCAACTACCTATCTGCCAACTAAACTCTTTAAGGAGCGTTACATCATCAGAGATCATGGGTTGGGGCAGGTCTGGTAGTGTAATTCCAGTCACCAGCCCCACCTGGAAAAGCTGCAGGTGGTCGTAAATGTGCACATAGTCTTATGCTACCTACTGGATGTTACTACCTAAGGAGGTAAACATGCTCATACGACACCTACGCATCGCACTATTCAAGACAATTAAGGTTCCTTTATGCCTAATATGATATAAAAAGAAATAGGTAATTAAATAACAGATACATATATGATGCTTAACATTTAAATACCTAGGTATATACACACTTAGATAATAGAAACAAAATTAATGATTACCTTAGTTAGGTACCTAGTTAGGTACCTACGACTATAGCTAATACCTGGGTATAATCACATCATCTAAACTAACTATTAAACTCTTCCGTTAACGTCAGCTCTAATATTACCTCTCATATACCTACCTCAAGGCCTAATTTGAATAGGTACGGTACCTTAGGTAGTTTCTCCTAAGCTAATAAGATCAATAACCCCAGCTTAGAAAAGTGATAATACGCTAATAACAGTACTAGATAACCCAAATTCAATATCCTATAACAAACACTTACTAAGTATCCTCTTATACATGTAATAGGTTGACATTCATGCTATACCTACCGAATATGGTCATAAGACTTCTCTTGGTGAGATTATTGTTGTTCTATTAGGATTGTTTATGTCAAAACTATCTGTATTCCCGAGAATCATCATCACGACCACCTCCTGATCTATCTCCAGAATCCTACCAATAGCCTTCCACAACTTGATAAGCAGTGGCGCAGTTCTTCCTCTATCATCAATTGTGTGGCCGGCGATTGGCTCGTATAATAAGGAAAAGAACTAAACCAATACGTGGTTTGTCAGTTCCCTCAAGTGTGATTCCTATTCCATATTTGTAGAGGATATTCTTAAATTCCTCATCAATACAGCAATCCAATTCATACCATACCATTCCCTATCATATTGCTGACAGATAGAACGTTGTTTGTTGGGTTCGTCCTTGCGGTTCGTCGCAGATACGAACGACGCCCACAAGTATCCAAATGGCACCACCATCTTCATGAATCCGAACAGACCAGGAGAATACAAGACGTTTCATAATGTCATCTCACAGTTCGCAGATGTCTTCGAAGACAAAGGTCTTGCTTCTGTCCCAAACGACGAGATTGAACATGCCAATGGACCAAGGTTATAGAGGCTATCACGTCACAGACGACAGTGCTGTTTAACTCATCAACGGCCTCCAAATGCCCTTTGGCGGTAGTGATGGTCAGGATCCATCTGGTTGCTGGGTGAACGCGCCACGGATAGCGGAGGTGACCTCCCCGCTGATAGCAGAAGGACAGGGCGTCCAAAACCGTATTCTACGGTTTTCCTTGGCAGTTGGCGAGCATAGACTCTTGGCTCTTCATTGGATACTTATCGTCCAATACCATTTGGTTGACGACTCGGCTCTCGCAACGTCATGCCGGTCCAGCGCTGGTTTGGTTCGAGATGGGCGACTGACGTACATTCGGAATTTATAAGGTCATCGTATGTATTAACGAGACCGAAATTGCTAGCACCGGAGACT
The DNA here is from genome assembly GCF_022478825.1 of Daldinia caldariorum. Taxonomy (NCBI): domain Eukaryota; kingdom Fungi; phylum Ascomycota; class Sordariomycetes; order Xylariales; family Hypoxylaceae; genus Daldinia; species Daldinia caldariorum. The sequence goes on along the minus strand of NW_025953050.1, from coordinate 239,650 downwards.
TTGTGGACGTGGGCTGAAGCAACTGCGGGGGAACACAGGGTGTCGTGTCCATGGCGCTGACAAAATATAGGTAGGTAGGTATTGATTAACCTAGAGGGCCAATCTCGTCATGGGCTATGGCATAGGTGGGAGAGGGTCATAGTGATCTTTTCAGATCGGCAGCTAAAATGTAGCATGGAAAAGAACATGACACTATCCCATCTGTGTCACAGCCCCTGTGTAGTAGAGACTTCTGCGAAGTGTCTGCAAGGAGTATCTGCCAAAATTGTCGTAGCAGTTTCACCATTTTCTGCGTTGATATGTACCTATCACCAAGTTTGCAGCTCATTAGGTGCCGTCCTTGTTACAGTATCCGAATCCCAGCCGTCATAGAAGGAAATGGATGGTAAACCTTGTACTTACCACAAAGTCGATCAGTCATCTCTGGTGCTGCGTTGATTCCGGGTGGCAATTCAACAGACGAAATGTAAATAGTTGGTAGATAAGGTGGGCAACAATCACTTCGTTGTCTCAACGGCTATAGTGTAGAGAATAGGTTGGGAACCCAAGTCAAAGGGGATTTGTAAGTCGGCTCCTGACGATGGGGAGGTCGAGATATAGAATTTGGGGATAGGAGCATTGCGTAGTGTACTGAAGTTTGCAATAGGTAAGATGAGATTAGAGGTAAATAAAAAATAAAATAATAGTTTGGTAGGAGGAAGAGTTAGAATTTAAGAAAACCTATGTGAAAGTGTTAGGGTTGAAAAAGAAATAGGTCGAGTTGCGTCGTGGAAGGAAGAGCTGGAAGTGAAAGGCAACAACAATTGGATAATCGGCCTTTCTTCTATGTTCCCCAAAGTTTAAATTAAGTTGTCGATCTAACGATTAGAACAGGTAACAGGTACCTCAATTAGAGAAGAAGAAACTGAAGGTGCAGGTGTGCTTAGACTACGAGAAAGAGAGGTTAAGATGTGCCTGGGCAACTGCCTAAGACTCAATAACTTAACAAAGTAAAGACCAGATTAAGCAAACCAACTCGATAGAACGTGCGATCACTTGATAAAGAAGGAGGATTATGATATCGACTTAACATGCTGGGAAGTAGGAATCTATTCTTTACCTTTTTCTAGATACCTACCACCGGTGCCTTGACAGGCACCCGCCTTAGATATGAGGTCTTTTCAAACGGCTTCTCATTAACGGTAGTTACAACGTTTTACGTTATTAGTGCTGGTGAAAGACTAAATACTCGGAAGGGTTATTCGTCGCAAATAATACCTAAACTAAGTTTTTATAACTAGGTGTATAGTTGTATAGTTGAATATTACGATCTTAAATGGACGGAGCTGGTTTAAACGTTAGGTAGAGATAAACTCTTATAGCTTAGGTACTCACTGAGGTTGGTCTGAAAGCGACGTGTTCAATGAGTGTATTTAACTAGACTGATTACTACAAGCGACTAGGGAGGTGTCACATTCGCAAGAAGACTAATGTATGCATGAACTGGTGTAATTATTTCACTATTCTACCGAAGTTACGGGGGGTAGTGACTATGAAGCTTGTGAAACGCACAAGGCAGGGTATACTCACCGAGATCTGACTTGAATCAGAATGTTGAGAATAGTCGTAAAAGAAACCGTAAAGTCATTCGCAACCGAAAGAGAAAAAACTTTTTTTGATGCCCTCGAACGCCGTCATAAAGCCCTCGTAGTCACGAAACTTGATCCCCTTCAAGATGCCGGAGACGTTGTCTCCAGCACAAGAAGGTCCAAACCTACTTCGTTGACTGAAAAGCCCTCAGAGCCCACAGAAGGAAAAGCCGACTTAATGAAAAACTGAAATACGTGGATGCGAATAGCATCAGCACAGTCGTCTGTGCTTTCAGTCAAAAGCCCTCGAACCCTCAAGCCCTCAGAACCCACATGGAGGTTTCCCTCCGATCAAGCCCACAGGTGTATCGCAGCTTCTAATAGAAGCTTAGCCCTCAAAGCCCACAACTCCAAAGGAGTATATAGTTTCGAAGAAGCCGACCAACCCACAAAGCCAACCGTCATGTGTGTCAAAGAACCCTCAGAATAGAGTCTAGTGCAGCTGCATCACTTTAAAAAGTGGTCTTCTTGCCCTGGAACGAAGCACCACCTCGGGAGCCACCAAAGCCTCCGCGTCCGCCACCGCGACCACCGAAGCCACCGCCACCACGGCCGCCAAAACCACCACGGCCACCACCACGGCCACCTCCTCGGCCACCACCGCCGCGACCACCAAAGCCGCCGCCACCACGGCCGCCCGAGCCACCTTCACGGGGCGGGCGCTGACCAGCAAAGTCAAGACGGATGGGACGGGCACCACGGCCCTCACCAATGTAAGAACCATTCTGGGTGTTGAATACGCTCTTGGCATCCTCGACCGAGTTGAAGGTCACGTAGCCGAAGCCCTTGCGGTTGCCCGAGTCACTGACATAGAATTAGTATTAAGGCGCGTATAAAAAATTTGTTCAAGTACTTACGGGTCAGTAGGAAGTCGAACACTCTTGACTTCGGCGACCTCGCCGAAGAAAGCAGTAACCATCTCCTCATCAGCATCGAACGGGAGGTTGCCAACGAATAAGGTGTCGCTCTCCGGGCTGACAACGTCGCCGTGTTGCTTGGCGCGGTCGGCAGCACGAGAGTTGGTGTTTGCGTCCTCAGCGGGACGGGGCTTAGAGGGGTCTAGTCTCATGGGACGGTTGTCGAGCTCAACACCGTTCATCTTTTCGAAGGCAGCCTGGGCAGCTTCGGGGGTTGCGAAGTCGACGTAGCCGAAGCCACGAGAACGTTGCATAGCCTTGTCGGTAACAACGCGGGCGTTGGTAAGATCGGCGCAGTCCTTGAATGCATCGTATAGCCTCTCATCGTCCACACTCCAGCCGAGGTTTCCGACGAAGAGAGTAGAGCTCTGCTCCTCGGAGTTCTCGTTTGTCTTGGTCTTCTTGACGGGTGCCTCCTCTTCGTCTTCGGCCTTGCGCTTCTTGGGCTGCTCGGGCTTCTTTTCCTCAGCCTCAGACTCAGCGTCGCTAGAATCATCCGAGTCATCGGAATCCTCCTTGGCATCGGAAGAGTCGGAGTCGGAGGAATCTTTAGCCGATGACTTGAATTTACGTTAGCAGGCTATAACGAGATATTATCTTTCAAGGATAGACATACCTCTTTCTTGGCCTTGGCCTTGTCGTCAGCAGCAGGCTTAGCAGCAGGCTTAGCGTCGGCAGCTTCCTCGCTGTCGGAATCGGACGAGTCCTCAGACTCAGACTCGGACTCGGACTTGGCGGCCTTGGCCTTAGCCTTACCGTTGGTCTTGCCATTGGTCTTTGCCTTGGCGGCAGGCTTCTCCTCCTCAGACTCGGAAGCAGAGTCGTCAGAGTCAGAGCCAGACTCGGAGTCCTCAGCTTCGGATTCAGAGTCGTTGGAGTCAGAGCCAGACTCGGAGTCCTCAGACTCAGACTCGGACTCAGATTCGGATTCAGACTCGACCTTCTTCTTCTTGAGGTCCTTGCCCTTCACAGACTTCGCAGCCTTAGTAGCGACATCCTTAGCAATCTGCTTGGACTTTGCCTTGGGGCTTTCGGTGGCCTTGGTAACGCCGGCGTTCTTGACAGCGCTGAGGGGTTTGGCAGCCTTGGCGGCTTTGCCGTTTGCTTGCTTGACCTTGCCCATTGTTGAAGCAAAGTACGAGAATTGAGTTATTTGATTATGGTAGTCTTGTTGGAGGTGTGTAATTGGAATGGAAGAGAAAGGATTGTTGGAAAAAAGAATGAGTTGAAAAGTGCGAGGAGCTGTATTATATCCTGCGCGAGAAGGCGACTAGAGGTTGGTAGCTTCGAAAAAAAAATTTCAAAAAATTTCGAGGGACCTGGACCCTAGAGAAAATTTCATTCTGCCAGTGGGGGAGGCCGGGGCGGTAACGCCTAGCGCGGTTGATAGCACGGGCCCACAATGCACATTTATTCACGCTAATTCACAGAAGTTGGCACTGTACGTTTGTACGTTTGTACTTTTTGTACTCGAGTTTTAGCTTGGTACTTAGGTACTTAAGATAGCTCTAAAAACAAGTCACGTGATAACACCGTGTGGCTACCCGGAATTGCTTTGAATGCTTACTTGGTCGAAGCTCCATTACGAAATAACGGAGACTTACATAGTATCATTAGAGAGATCTCAACCATCTCAACCGCACGCGAGGGTGTCAAAACATCACAACTTGGAGAGCTTCGCCCGCCCCTTAAGCGCTTAAGCCCCGATCGAACTTCCTGGGTCTCTACCATAACCGAAAATGCCGACCCCCGAATCCGAAGCTTTCCTGGCGAAGAAGCCATCCGTCCCTCCCACCTTCGACGGCGTCGACTACGATGACAACAGGCGATTGAAGCAGGCGCAAGATGCTGTCGTCCGAGAGCAGTGGGTGCAGGTTATGATGGGACGATTAGTCCGGGAAGAGCTGAGCAAATGCTACTACCGAGAGGGTATCAACCACCTGGAGAAGTGTGGTCATCTACGAGGTTAGTCGGTCCCGCCGTTATTGTTCTTGGAGTTTCTACAGCTTTTGGATGGGGAATGTAATATCTTATCAAGAGATATCAGAAGTATTCCATGTCGATATAGAGAGTATAGGACTGGCTTGAACTTACGAGACTAACACGGCAGCAGAGCGATACCTCCAGATGCTTAAGGCCCACAAGGTACGGGGTTACCTATTCGAGCAACAGAACTACATCCCCAAGTCCTCATAAGCGGAGAATAAATGAAATGCAAAAAGGAATTCTACGATTATCAATGGCATTCATCGCATTGTGATCACAAAGATGCGCAGGGTACGAGGACTGCTTGGGACCGAGCTCTTTACATGTTGAAAGGGTATATTCGATGTGATGTGGCGCGGAACACTTATCCGCCCACTATATCCCATGAATTGTATATACAAATATCCAGCAGCGATCTCAATGTGAAGAAGAAAAACCCAAAAACAACCCCCAGAACGACATAAATATCGTAATGACTGAAGATATATTCTTATTAATTAGCTCATGCGCGTAAAGCTGTTAATGCATAGCTTATCCATTATCCGTTATCATTGATCATTAACCGGGTCCCGCTCCAATCGCCCCCTTCCATCGGCGAAAACTAGCCCAAAAGCTCCGATCTTTTTACAAAATTTCTGGAGCTTCGATAATTCGCAACTCCAAAAATCGTCTTACTTATATATACCCCCCACCAAGCGAGGCGCCTGCGCAGATCCTACACACGCAGCAGCAGCAGCAGCAGCAGCCACCAGCAATATCATCCCACCATGATATGCCGACGGTGTCTCCAGCGAGCCTCGTCGCTCAGCTCGCGCATCCCCGCACGAGTCGTCCCAACGACGACGCCGTCGTTCTTCCTCCGACCATTCTCCAGCACGATCTCGCGCCGAACGTCTTCGCCCGCCCCCGAACCATCCTCCCCGTCGTCCGCGAGCGAATCGCCCGCGTTCAGCACGCCGCTGGCCGACACCCCGGCCGCGGACGAGAAGCCCACGCTGTCGGCGTGCCCCGAGGGGACCGTCCTCACCGGCTTGAATTACTTCAAGAACAGGACGGACCCCGTCGCCCTCGCCGACGACGCCTACCCGGCCTGGCTGTGGAATTGCCTCAACGTCCAGAAGAAGGTGGCGGACGAGGCGGACGATGATGCTGGTGACGAGTTCTGTAAGCGCCCCCCGCTCCTCTTTTCCTTCCCTTACCTTTTCCTTCGTTGCCCCTGCGTCCCTTAACCCCCCCTTCCCTCTTCTCTTCTTCCTATATATATATATATATATGCACCCAATCCATGAATACTTTCGATCCCCATACAAAAAAAAAAAAAACGTTTCTCTAACCATCCTCCCCCTTTTCTCTTCCTCTCTAGCCAAATCCAAGAAGCAGCGAAAACTAGCCGCCAAGCGGCAACGAGCCCTGGAAGCCCGCCTCCTCGCGGAAGGCAACCTCGAGGCCCTGGCGCCCAAGATCCCGCTGCAGCACCAGACCATCAACCTCCCCGGCAACGAGGAGGGCACGACGCAGGGCGCACTCGCGGCCGCCGCCGCGAGGGAGGAGCTGCGCAAGGCCATGCGCCGGGAGCGCAGGGCCAAGATCAAGGAGGACAATTACCTCAGGAGCATGTAATCTACGATCTACGGTCTACGGTTTATGGCTTATGGTCTATGGCATGGTGTGGTGTGGTGTGGTCCACCCGAGCTTGTTACCCGTCGAGCTTTTATTTGGGCCCTCGTGATATAATAAACGAGGAGTGGAGAGGAGAGGAGAGGGAAGAAAAAAAAATTCGACAGACAAGCGAAACTTAGGCGGGTAACGGAAGAGCTGAAACGCTGCGTTGCGAGGCTTTTCTGCTCGAACAAGATGTATTATACGCGACTAGACCTGTATACATACAAATGATATATACCAAAGGATAAGTAAACGTTGCTTCCTGCAGCATCCAGCTCGACGTTCATACCTTATATTAGTTAGGTCCTCACTATCACAAGTATGCCGCAACGAGATAAAAAGGTGCACTTTAACTGAATTAAGTTGAATATTCACGCTAGCTACCTTTCTCACGTAGCGCTAAAGGGGGTATCGTTCCGAAGCCGTATTCCTATCCATTCTTACAATGCCATTCCCCGCGGCGCGGCGGGGGGGGGGGGGGGGGCGGGGGGGGGGCGGGGCGGGGGGGGGGGGGGGGGGGCGGCGGGCCGC